>NC_056744.1:398444993-398464993 GCF_019279795.1 Protopterus annectens
TGCTGAAAGAACCAATTTTCTGCTGCTGTGAAGACTTGTTGTGTAGTGGTGTGAAGCTTAATTGGGGAGGATGCTGAACATATCAGTGTTGAGTCATTGGCATATTGTATACATATGGATTGAGAAAGGGACATATTTAGATTGTTAATAAAAATAGAAAAGAGGAGAGGTCCTAGTATTGAGCCTTGTGACACTCCTATTGTGATGGGAAAAAGAGATGAAATGTGATTATCCCAAAGAACTGCTTGTTGTCTATTTTCTAGGTAGGAATTAAACCACTGGATAGCTTTAGTGTCCAAGGCAAATGATTTGAGGATGTTTAGTAAGAGAGAATGGTTGACCATATCAAAGGCCTTAGAGAGGTCTAAGAATAGCGCTGAGGACAGCAGGTTGTTGTTCCAATTTTTATTAATATGATACATGACACACATTGTAAACGTACAGTCAGAAGGTTCTTGAAGGAGATAGCTAGGCAAGACCAGAAAAACAGGGCCATTAGTGTGTAACTATGACAGTCTGCTGAATTACATTTGTGATCTGTATGAAAGGCTTATACCAAACAGTTGAGAAAAGAGAAGAAAAGATGAGCTCACCTACAGCCTATAACTTGAGAGTTGATTCAATAGTTGTGTTTCTCAGCCTGGAAGTTTAAATATTTTTTAAACATATTTATTAAAATTACCAATTAAGATGTAGGCACATATACATTAATAGAAAAAAACAGCAGAGCATATTAACATTTTCCTTAATATATATTATACATTATAAGCTTGTTTTCTTTCTTTAAAACAATTCTTTACTTCAACACTAACTGCATTACAAAAATTGCTCAATTCCTGTCTTCTCTAAATCTCACTCCTCCTCCTGAACATTATTTTGTTTGATGTTCTCATACATTCCATTTATTTCTCTGTTATTTGCTACTTCCATTTTCTAAAGAACTATTTTCCATTTCTTTCATCTCTTTTACAATATTCAGTACATCAAATACGGATCTGATAGAGTAATACAACCACCACAGCTCTCTTCCAAGATGATTTTGCTTCCCCTCCTTTTAAAATACTATTAAACAAAATTTTCCAGATCTTTATCATTTTCTTCCCACCTAACCTCTAGATTTCCACAGGAATAGGATCTATTCTTGGAGACCTTTCTAAACATTGACTATACATTGCTGTTTTTATTTAATTTCCTCAGACCTTAGCTATTATTTGCTGTTGAGCCAAATCTTCCTCTAACCACGGCATAATTAAATCTTACATTAATGTTTGTATGCATGTTCTTTCTTGGTTTCCACATTCCTCCGCTTAATACAAATTTTTGTAAAATATCTGAAATTTTTCTAATATTGCTATACAATATCTGGTTATTTTTCTTTACACAGGCTGTCTATATTTCACAACAGCCTTTTCTACGTTCTGTTGCCTAAGTCACTGTGCTAAACGTTTTTGTGCTCTGGAGCTATTATCAAAAAATATTAACAGCAGTCTTTCTAAGCTCATGCATGTTATCCAAATACTCCCTTATTTTCTCATTAGCTCTCTGCAGTTGCTCCTCTTCTTATTTTGTGAGATTCACCATATTCTGCATTACTTTAACCTTTGTCAGACACAGTAATTCTTATTATTTCTTAATCATCTCTCTGTTTTATTTCTACTTTATTTATCAACTCCATTGTCATTGTATCCCACTCACTAGCTATCCCGTCTGAAGAAATTTCTATGTTCTGTATTAAGTCTTGAATAATTACACTTACCCATGCCTTGAATTGCTCTCTTTTTAAAATGTAGGTTGGAAAGTGCCAGTGTCGCATTTTTACTTCATTATGCTGCATTTTATCTTAGTAGAAATATTGGTGCATATTTTGAATTCGTTCTTGGATACGTGTTGAAGTTTTCAATTAAATGCACATGCTCCTGTAAAATATAAATTCTATCCAGTCTAGCTCAGTTATTGTACCGTGCTGAATAATATATAAATAGTATCAGAGTTCCTACTACTGAATTCATGTCTTCCATACCAAATATTTTCAAAAATTTCTTTAGAAATGTATCCTCTTTTGTTATAGTTTCACTTTTAGTTCCCCCGATACAGCCTCATTATTTAAAATGAAATTCCAGTCCCCACATAGAAGTACTATTCCCTGCTGAGAGTCAGCTATTTTTATATTTATATTTAATTATAGTTATGTACTTACCATAACTTGGCATCTGTGTTATCTGTAGTCACCATTCATCACGTTAGAGTCTTGGATCTGATATCGGATCTGAGCTGGCAGACACAGACAAACAGCTTAGTTCAAGCTTCTCCCCTCCCATAATGCTCTGCTGCCCTCCAATACCTCAGATCAAGTTTGCATAAGAAAAGAAGACAGACCAAAGCACTAACAACAAAATAGGACCACCATAATCCAACCAATCTTCCAGAAAGGGGGCTGGAGGGTGGGACCGTGATGAATGGTAACTACAGATAACACAGATGCCAAGTTATGGTAAGTACATAACTGTAAATCTGATGTTATCTAGTCACCATTCCTCATGTTAGGGTCAGAGTCCCCAGCTACCTAAATCCTGGGAGACCTCAAAGAAGGACATGCTGAAGAACTGTGGAGCCAAAGGAAGCCCTTCCTCTAGAAACAAAATCCAACTTATAGTGGGAAATGAATGTGTGAGGCGAAGACCACGTGCTGCTGCACAAATGTCATCTAAAGACTGATGATCTGCAAACGCAGTTGAGGTAGAAACCGCTCTGGTGGAATGAGCCCTTACTGGTGCAGGTAAAGGAACACCTTCTGAAGAATAAATGATGGAAATACATTGCAAAATCCAGCAGGAGACAGTGACTTTCAAAATTCCTCTGCCCTTTCTATTCATAGAAAAGGCTACAAACAACCATTTTGAACATCTAAACTCCTGAGTTCTATGTAAATAAAAATGAAGTTGATGATGAACGTCATAGGTGTACAGGATATACTCCCCTTTATTGGAACAGTTATGAAAAAATACCGGAAGATGAATGCATTGATTAAGATTAGTTGTTGAGGCCACTTTAGGCATAAAGGATGGATCTGGCTTCAGAGATACTCTGTCCTTATGGAAAACTAAGTAGGGCGACTTAATCCTAAGCGCTTGCAGCTCCAAAACTTTCTTCACCGAAGTTACTGCCACTAAAAAGGCAGTCTTCCAAGAAAGAAATTTGATATTGCAAGATGCCGCAGGTTCGAAGGGTGGTTTTGTCAATGCCTGCAGGACCAAAGTCAGATCCCACAGGGGAGATGGATGCTTCACAGGAGGTTGTAAGATAAAAACACCTTTTAAAAAGGCCTTACAGAGACAGGAAGAGAAGGTAGAATCACCACTAAGATGAAAATTTAAAATTGCTGCCAATTGAACCTTGATCGTGGAAAAACTGGCCCCTTCCTTAAAAAGAGAAGGATCTCAGGAATGGAAGTTAAGAAGGGGTCCAGATTCTTATTCTTTGCCCAAATTGAAAACCTCTTCCATTTACTGGAATAAACCTTCCTGGTGAAAGACCTCTGGGAAGCAAGAATAATATCCTTTACAGGAGAAGCTAGGCTGGATTTAGCCCAAATCACTGGAAGTTGACATACCATGCTGTCAGACGTAATACAAACAGACAGCAACTTGGATATCCCCACTGACGGAAGATCTGTTGAGTCACCACTGGATTCAGGGACCACTCATGAGTGTCAAGATAGCCCTCTTCAATTTGTCTGCCAACACATTGGATGCTCCAGGAATATGCATTGCAATGAGAAAGCGCCCCGTGGACATATCCCATTCCCAGACCCTCATGGCCTCACAACACAGCAGATAAGAATGTGTGCCCCCTTGCTTGTTTATATACCAAACAACTGCCATGTTGTCTGATAGAACTGCAATCCTTCCCTGAGGGAGGCAATCCTGAAAGTTTGCAATGAGAGAAGGACTGCCCTCATCTCCAGAACATTGATGTGCAATTTGGTGTCTGACGGCCACATCCCTTGGACCATCTGTCCCTGGAAATGTCCCCCCCACCTTAGTAGGGAACCGTCTGAGGTGGCCATCGCTGTAGGAATCGGTGGAGTGAAGGACCTGCCTGCTACAAGGTCCAGTAAGCGAATCCACCATGAAAGATGCTTTCAACACACTGGAGTGAGATGAGTGGCGAATGATAGAGGATGCAGCAATGCTGACCACTGAACTGCAATTGTCCACTGAAGAACTCTCATGTGGTACCGAGCCATCGGTGCCAAATAAGTGGCAGCCACCATGGATTCTAGAGCCCTGAGAATGAGTGAAGCCGGAGGACATGTTTGCTCCAGCAGAACCTGAACCTGGGTGTGAATAAGAGACATTTGGTGAAGAGGAAGAGCTGCAATCTGCGTGGTGGTATCCAGCATTCCTATGCACTCCAGACATTGGGTTGGAATCAAAGAGGACTTGGCCATGTATACTGTAATTCCCAACTGAAGAAACAGGGAGAGTAAGGTGTGAATGTTGTCCAATAGTTGATGCTTTATAGGGGCAGTTAGGAGCCAATCATCCAAATAAGGAAAAACCTGGCTTCCCTGCAGCCGGAGATGAGCTGCTACCATTGCCATGCATTTGGTGAACACCTGGGGGGCTGAGGTGAGGCCAAAGGGCAGGGCTCTGAACTGAAAATGATCAGCTCCCAGGTGAAAGCGGAGAAACCTCCTGGACCATCAAGCCATCTTTATATGGCAGTACGCATCCTGGAGGTCCACTGAGCACATCCAGTCATTGCTGTGCAAGAGGGGCACAATCGACTGCACAGTGACCATCCGAAATGTCGACTTCTGTACGAACAGGTCCAGAATAGGACATAGGTCCCCTGCTCTCTGTGGAACTAAAACGAAGCAGGAATAACTTCCCGATCCTCTCTGCCCTGCGAGGACCTCTTGAATGGCTCTTTTCTGAAGAAGGTTCACAACCTCCTGTCGGGCCAACTCTTCCTGACTGGGTGGCATGTCCAGAAGGGTTCTGTATTTTGGGGTGACTTTCAAAAAGGGAATGCAATAGACCCTGGATACAACTACTAGCACCCACTGATAGTTTGTAACTCTTGCCCAGGCTAGAGGGTGCAAAGATAACCGACCCCTGACTGCCTCCAGGGAAGGATAGTCAGGCAACATCTCAGGGACGCTGAAAAGGTTCCCTGGCTCCTTGCTTTTGTGGGCCTCCTCTACCCCTAGGGCGATGTCTACCATTGAAACTTCTTCCCCGTCCCCTGGAAGAGGAATCCTCCTGAACATCCTGGAAGAAAGACTGCGCCTTCCCAAACCACATTTTCTTACTCTCCTTCTGGGTTTTAGAAAAGGACCTCTGAGGGGCAATCTGATCCCAACAGCCGACAAGGTCTTCCCTTCCTGTTCACTGTGGGTTAATGTCTCTTTCACAGTGGGACCAAAGAGACTGGAAGCATCAAAGGGGGCATTAATAAATGACGTCTTGAAGGCCTCTGCAAACCCGCTCAGGCTCAGCCAGGCATGATGCCTAATGGCGATGCCCGAGCCTGCTGCCCGTGAGGACCGTTCTGCAGCATTGGAGATTAGCCTCATGGATGAATGCAACAGAATAAAGGGTTGACAGCTTAGGAGAAACTACTTTGAATTCCTCCTCAGACATGGACCCAGAGAGGGAAGTAGACAGTTCCTTTATCAAATCCCTCTGGAGATGGGTGAAATGCACAAGATAATTTAATGCTCGGAGGCTAAAGGAAGCTGACTCGAACACCCACTTTCCAAATCTGTCCAGAACTCTCGATTCACAATTGGGAGGATGGACAGAAGAACTTTGCTCTGCCAGTTCCTTTTTGGTGGCAGCGGCCACCACAATAGCATCGACCAGGACTGCTTTGGACCAAAAGGTTTTATCCACTGGGGGACTGAGAAATTTGTCCACTTTCTTTGGCACTGGCTCTATGGTATCTGGCTCCTTCCAAGCCCTACTGGCCATGAGATCACTAAGAGGATCAGCAGAAGGGGACACCCAAGAGGTAGATGGGCCCCTACTGAAAGCATCCAGAAATATGGTTTCCTCCGAGGACGGGGATTGGGCAGACCAACCGCCTTTGGCCTTGAGGATTTCGAGTATGTCTCCAAAAGAGACGTCCTCCAGCAGAGATCACAGGGACCCTGTCCCCTTCATCAGCATCCATATCCTCAGTTAAGGACTCCATAGGTGAGTCAAGATGCCTCCTCTTACATGTCCTCTTCCTGGGAACTTCCTTTGCTGCAGGCTGTGGGGAAGACTCAGAAGAGGAGGGAACCCCTGAGGGGGAGTCACCCCCCCCCATAGGCTAGGTCAGATGGGCTGACTGGAAGCAGAATGACCAGGCCCGCTCAGATACTGAGGCTGAGTAAACACAAGAACCAAGTCCCAACCACTGATAAAGGCAACTGCCAAATAAACGCAAAAAAATCAAAGCTTAAAAATTGGCAGGAACACCACAGCGCCACACAGTGAAAGTATTTGTAAAAATGGACCAGATAAGCGCTTTCACATTGTAAAACCAAAGCTGCTTCAGATCATAAAAAACACAAAATCACAGCTCAGTTATCAGCTATATTAATTCATCATTTCATTAAACCAATTTCCTCCCTTTCAATACAGGTTTTAAAGGGACACAAGCATTAATGCCAGGATGTTTATCAGCCTGTCGACTCAAGATCCATTTAAGTTCTACTGTTTCAGTATAGTTAGTGAGATCACCCCCCTGTGACCCACTTGCCCCATTTGTAGTACTCTAAAAACAAACTCGTGTCCAGCATTTTCTTTAATATGTTTAGCTAGTGCATTGTTCATATTGCAAGTCCTAATCTCGTAAGAATGACTAAAAATTTTATCTTTTAATCTCTTGTTGGTCTTACCAACATAGAATCCTGTACAGGACTTGCATGTAGCTAAATAAATCACATTTTCTGTACTACAATCTGCATAGAATCTGGGACTAAAAATATATTTCATTCGTGGATGTTTAAACACTTATTCATGTGAAATATATCTACAGGCTGCGCAATGCCTGCAACTGTATGTACCAAGTCTGGCAGATAGCAAGTTACCTGACCTAGTATTACAATTCCCTGTGCACAATAGTCTTTTTAAGTTTAAAGAATTTTTATACATAAAAGAGGGATTGTTCCCAGCTATTTCAGCTGCCTTGTTGTCACTTATAAGTATTCCCCAGTTTTTTCGTATAATATTACATACAGAGCCTACATCATTAGTGTACTTCAAACCAAATCTGAGTTTACTGACAAAGCTCCTATCCTTATGTGCACTAGAAGCACGTCTAGAAAAATATGGGGCAACAGTGGTTTTTCTATCCTTGACCACCCTCTCCTTGTGCTGTATCAGAAGGTCCTTCTTATAGGCCCTTTTCAAAAAATGTTGACTCAATGCATCAATGTTTTCATGAAAAGCTTCCTCTTGTGTGCATAGCGTAGAGGCTCTCATATATTGGCCTTTTACTACATTAGAATATATATGCCTGGGGTGCATACTATCAAAGGATAAGTAACTATTTTTCCAACATCCCTTTCAGAATAAATTGGTATATATCTGACCCATTTGGTTAACCATTTACATGAAAAAAATATATTTCTTTCTGTGACATGGACATAGTAAACCTCAAAAATTCAGTGGTATGGTTAACGTAGTGAAGAAAACCATATAATTCTTCTTGCACCCCCCCCCACAAAATAAAAACATCATCCACAAAACGACAGTAAAATCTAATGTGTGGTCTGTATATATTGTTGTTGTCAAGCACAAATTGTTCATGAATTCATTACTGCATTTGCATATTAATTTGCACAGGGGGTGCCCATGGCCACCCCCCCATTTTTGTGCATACAAGCAGTCACCATACAAAAAAACATTATTGTTAAAACCAAGTCCACAGAGCAGCAAACCATGTCAACCTGACTGTTGTCAAAATTCCCTCTGTGTGTCAACAGTTGTTTAATGGTATCAAGGCCATGCTCATTCGGGATGCATGTAAATAAATTAACTACATCAAGGGTCACAAGAGAAAACCCTGTTATATCACCACAACTCAACAACTACAACAGAGACCAAAGCCAACATTGTCAAGCTTACTTTCCACATATAGAGAACATGTTTGTGTGACCCATCCTTCCCCTGACACAATCAAATGTAGGAGTGGTATAGTCAAAGATTTATGAACCCTGGGAAGGCCCTTTATCAATGGTATCGTAAGTTAAGTCACATACAAAAAAATCAAACAAGTCACGGTCAATGGAAGTTTCCATAAATAATTCATATAAGGCACTATGTACATAATCAATAATAGATCCTACCCTGAACCATGCTGATCTGTATATATGTTGTATCCTCATTCAGCATGGCAAGCATACTCAAATTATAATCTTTATGATTCATGACTAGGGTCACAAGGTCCTTTATCATTTAGGGCTTGGTGATGTGATGCTGTTAAATTATAATAGCCCTTAGCTTTTTCTCCATGCATGTATTCACATAACTCATTTTCACACATTTTTATAAAAAGCTGTACATGTAAGGGCATAGATGGAACAAAAACACTTGGCAGCCTGAATTGCGGTCTGTTAGTAGCATCATTATTGTCATTAAACATTAGTTTTAAAGTCAAATTCTGACAAAAAACTCTTAAATCAATCAGAACATTACTAACCTCTGATTGTACAGAGGGAATAAAACTGAGTCCCTTATTCAGAATAGATAATTCTGCTTCAATCAAAACATGATCAGAAACATTGTACACTATGCAATTCACATCTTCATCTTGCGTATTCCTTGGGGGCGCTCATTGGAATGTTTCCTCTTGTGGCGCCCTTTGCTGAGCGAACAAGATGACTTCACCATCATCAGTAAAGAATGAAAACCCTGTTTCTCAGTTGGTCTTTCTTTTGGTCTGGCTCCCATATTATGCTGTTGTAGTGTGTTACCTCCAGGCCTCACAGCAAGAGGTTCCCTGGTTCGATCCTCGGCTGGGTTGCCTTCTGTGCGGAGTCTGCATGTCCTCCCTGTGGTTGTGTGGGTTTCCTCCGGGTACTCCGGTTTCCTCCCACATCCCAAAGACATGCTGTCGGTGTATTGGACACTCTAAATTGGCCCTAGGTGTTCGTGCATGTGTGTGCCTTCTGTGGAAGGTTGGGCACCGGGCTGGCAACTCGACACCGTAAAACTCCACTGCCAATCATGAGCAGACATGTGATCCACTGTGGCGACCCCTAATCGGGAAAAGCCGAAAGAAGAAGAAGAAGTGTGTTACCTCCAGGCATCAAATTACTCGATTGTGAACCCTCATTCACTAAAGGGTTATTCAGTGCAACATTCTGTACACTATTATGGGAATGCAGTACATCAGTTCTTATGGTAGTATCATCTGCTCCTTCTATATCCTGCTCCAGTCTAGGTTCTTGATTTTCTGGCACTACCATATTATTCTGGTCAAGCTCAGGAGCCCTTTGCTGGCCACCCCTCTGCTCTGTTGTTCTTGGCCATACAAAAATATGGCCAGATACAAAGTAATTATAGTTTCTTATTAGTTTGGTACTTCCGTGGTGGTGCAGCGGTAGTGTTGTTGCCTCACAGCAAGAGGTTCTGCCGTTCGATTCTCAGCTGGAGTGCAGGGAGTGCCTTCTATGTGGAGTCTGTATGTCCTCTCTGCGGTTGAGTGGGCGTTCGAAAGACATGCGTAAATGGGCGTGCCTTTGTTGAAGGTTGAACACTGAGCTGGCACCTCAGCGTTCGTGGAAATCTACTGCCAATCATTAGCGGACCAGAGTTCCGCTGTGGTGACCCCTAACTGGGAAAAGCCAAAAGACAACAACATTAGTTTTCCAGTTTATATACATTGAAGTTTCACTTCATAATTAGACACATTCATGAAGGTATTTTCTAGAGTATGCATATACCTTTCACCCTTAAAGTGCTGCTCAGTATTTAACCTGCATGTTTCTACAGCCTCTAATAAACTTTGCTCAAAAGGCAGAAAATATTCAGTCAATAGATTGATGTATTTGAAGCTTAAGTCCAAGTTCATTTGTTGCCATTGTTTGAGTAAGTCTGCATGCATTTCACAATAACTAGGCATATAAAGCACTCTTAATCCCCTAGGGATGATTGTATAGTGCAGACAAGCCTCCAGATGGAGGAGTTGCCATTGTTGTCTCTTCAACTTAAATTGTCTTCCAGTTCTCTTACAAGTTTCAAAAACTCAGGAAAGTCATTACTTACAGGTTCTTTCTCTTTTTATGATCTGCAGAAGCATTGGTTTTATAACGTGAAAGTGCTTATCTGGTCCATTTTTAGAAATACTTATACTGTGTGAAGCTGTGGTGTTCCTGCCAATTTTTATGCTTTGGATTTTTGGTGCTTATTTGGCAATTACCTTTATCAGTGGCTGGGACTTGGTTCTTGTGTTTGTCTTGGTTCTATTTTTGAGTTCCACCCTGGACATGGCTGAGACAGCAACCTTAGAATTGGAATATAATCCCTCAAGCAGAAGCCTGCAGCAGAGATGGAGTAAGGTAATAAACTTACCTAAGAACCAGTGACCAAGGGGCCTCCTTTAACAAAGGCTTTGATAAGTAGCATATTACAGTGGTCAACCAAGGCTCTAGGATTGAAGGCGGCACAAATGCCGCACTCCACCTCGAGGTGGTCGCTGCCGAGACAGTACAGACACTCCTCGTGTGAGTTGGAAATAGGCATTTCTGACCACATGAGGAGCATCTCTTAAATCCCAAGGATTTATCTGACATAACCAAACCTAGGGGAAAACCTTTACTCAACGTCCAAGACAAGCCAGTGCTCAGAAACACACAACGAAACCATCCGAAACACTCACTAACCACTCACTAGTACTTAAACTACTCTACCTAGGCCAAACACAGTACACTAAAAAGAAAACAACCCCGTGAAAAGGCCGCCAAAAAAAAAGAACTAAATAACCAACTGGGGATATAAGGGCCAGATAACTATCTGACTTGGAACTAAGCCAATTTTCAGCATAGGCCCGGGGAGAAACACTCCAGATGCATGTCTTTGTAAAGTGGGAGGAAACTGAAGCACCCAGAGAAAACCCACACAAACGCAGGAAAGACATGCAGACTCCACACAGAAGGCACTCCAGGTGAGAATCGAACCAGAGACCCTCTTGCTACACCACTGCGCCGTCCATATTTCTTCTAACATTTTTAAGCTTCATAATAGCAGTTGTTGGTAGAATGTAAATACATGCCAGCGTAATCCTTCCCCTTTCCAATAGCCCTTTACAAATGTACTATTATTGTCTTTTTTCCTCTTCTGTCACTATTGGAACTCCTGTAGCAATCAGTATTACTACTCTGATTTTCTTGTTCCCAATATTCTACTAAATATCTGCCCTGAAATGCTTTCTTTATCAAATTCACATGCTCATTTGTTTTCAAGTGTGTCTCCTACAACATTACTATTTGCACTCTGCATGTTGTAATATAAATTAATACTCTTTCATTTTTGTCTATTCCTGTTATGCTTTTTACGTTTTGAGTTAGTATGGATAGAGTAGCCATTATGTTAAAAAGCTATTGTTCTCACCAGTTATACAGGATAGATTTTTTAATGCATATTTCCAACTTTTCTCTTACGAGTTAAATATTCTTCAGTTTTACGTTTTTTATATTCTTCAGTTTTACATTTTTTACTTGAGTTGATATATTCCTTCAATGTTTTATTTATTTTAATCACATTTGATTTATTTTTCCTCTACATTACCGGAAGCCACCTGTTGTATCAAAGTCAAAGTTTGAGCTACTTTTTGCTGAACAGGTGCAGGGTTCTTCCAAGCTGGTATTTTCTCTTCACCTTTTCTGGTTGGTTTTCTTTTAGGTCCTCTAAAATTCTTCTTCTTTGCTCGCATTCAGGCAATATACTTTCTAGCCAGTAAGTGAATTTTGCTTGGAGTGACAATTTCACTGTCTCCATTTACTCAGTTTCTGTTTTCACAATGGGAGAGAATAAATTAAGTTGTTGGTCAGTGTGCAGCCATCTTGGAAATCCAGTAATCACCAATTCTTAACCCTGGCTCCATGGCACAGAGGGAAGGAGTCCCAACACTAATTCAGACATCTTAAATCTGATGGCCACAAGGGGTGTAGTCTCTAGAGTCACCACTGGTGCTAGACAGATTAATGTATACAAAAGGGTACACAAATATGAGTCACTAAGCAATTCACTGAGTGCAGCTTAGCCTCAAGAGCATGGTAGGAAGTATGGAACTGGAAATGAGCCTACACCATCCACTCCAATGATTAGACTTCATAATGAACTTTTCACCAAGAAGAGTCTTTGGTCAAACTCCCAGGACCCCTTTCTCACCACTCTCTCTGAATTTCAGGGGCTTCCTATGCTTATTTTCCCACAGAAAAAGTATTTTAAATTCTTTGATTCACATACACACACACACACACACACACACACACACACACACACACACACACACACACACACACACACACATACACACACACACACACACACACACACACACACACACACACACACACACACACACACACACACACACACAAAACCTCTGAAAAGCCATATCAGTGATTGTGTAACTGATAAAACAAAAACAGGGGTCAGTCAGCTTAATCTACAAACTGCCTTTCATCATCATCATCGTCATCAACACTCTTTTTTCCCATTTTCTGCATGGGGTTGCCATTTCTCTCAATTCAATGCCACAATCCTGCCTTCTTTGACAGTCATGCCTGACTATCACAGATCTTCTCTCACACAATCCAGCCACCTCTTCCTCATTTCCTCTTGCCTTACCTTCTTTGTCTGTCCCAAACTACCTTTGTCCTAACACAAATAGACATTTGTCTGTGTACACCTCTGATGTCTAATTGATGAAGTAAAAGGAATAATGGACATAATATAATTCAGTTAGATTTATATAAACATGCACACGCACAAACACAGACAAAAACAGTTACTTGCTTTGTCCCTAAAAAACTATTCTGATGGTCATTTGCATTCACACACATTCTACTTCCACTCCCAAGATGCCCACTTTCTGTGCAAACCACTGAAACTCCACTGCATTGAATGGTGAATGAAGTTATGGCCACAGTACTGTGTTTAAACAAGCTGCTGCTCTCAAACACATGCAAAGCAACCCCATCCATCTCTTCCACAAGGTATATCAATGATTTATTTACAATTATCACACTATCTTCTTTCAATTTTACACAATATACACCCTTGAAAGTATTGCATTCTCTACAGCTATTATACATATACAGTGATCCACTGAGAAACACCATCAGTTATCACTTTAAATGCAATCTGTAAAAAAAATGATCTACCTGCATCCACACCTCACCCACAGTATAGATACTTACTGTCTTACTGTGTTCTCTTTTCAGTGCAGGTCTCTTTATGTTTGATGTTGGTAACACTCATAATAGTATTACCAATATAATTGCAACTTGAAGCCGTTAGATAAAGCCAGTTTAATTGGCTCTGCATATTAATGATTAATGCTTCCTTTAAAGTTATGATTTAAAGTAGTTGTGGCACTTGTTTTGCTGTAATGTGTAGCAATATGTATTGCATAATGCATACGGTAAACGAAAGAAAAAAAAGAAAATGCATTACATGCTCTTTCAATAAAATGTACTTCAAGTACTACATTACTAAACAAATGCATGGTGAGAGGGGTTCTCTCAGATAGGACAGCCCAGCAGAAGTGCCTCATATACGTATACAGTGACTTAAGGCCACTGCATCAATGGAGTGATCCAGCACCTTCCTTCCAAGGTGGGCAAGCTGCCAGCAGACCTAGCTCATTTGATAAAAATTATAAGGAGGCCAATAAGAGGAACATTACAGTAATAATGATATAAAAATGAACACTCTTCATGGAGGCCCAAAATAGAAATTCTCACATTTGGTTATGATCCCAATCCTCTGCCAAACATGCTCATTTTAATTTCTATCCATTGCAACCACTTTTTTAAGGCAGCGGTCTGAAATTACCGAATGATTTTATGTGGTTCTCATTTCAACAAAAGAATGAATCTAGCCCCATGTCAGCCCTTTGCAACTACTGCTGTTTACATATGATGTAACAATCCATGGTCATAGTTACTCAGCAGACAACTTTCTGTTAATCAGTGGAATATTTTCACCCCATGATGGGTCTTGTCTCAATAAGTAAAAGCTGCTGAATATTCTGTCAACAACCCACTACCAATGACAGTCATATAGGTTTCTAGTTCTAGTTTTGGCTTCCTGGGTCATCTTTCAATCCCCTGTATGAAGATGAAGTACATGTGCATTGTTCAGTCATGGGGCATATTTCTGGATTACTCTAGGTAGTCTTTTAACATATTATACAAAAAAATTCCCAGGAATATGTAGCAAGATACTAAGAACCATTGAGACATGCCCTGTGCCTTCAATAACTTGGGCATCATTAAGCCCTTGAAAATAACTTGTATCCTGTTTGTGTAGGCCCCTGAAACTCATTTATCCTGCATAGAAACATACCCTCTGACCCAGTGATTTCTATACCTTTAGGGCCGTCAGTTTTTTATATATCCTGTTTGGAAGCATACGGTTTTATGTAGTGCTTTATATGCTTTATGACCCTTAGAATTCCTTTTGTGTGGAGCATACTGTCTGACCTCTGATTTGTACATCCTTAGGGACACAAGGGTCTTGGGTGTTCTGTTTGGGTGTCTATTGCCTGACCACAGTGATTTATACAACATTAGGGCTCAGAGGGTGTCATGTATCCTCTCTGAGACAGACAATTTTGCCTCAGTGAGCCATATATTTTTAAGGTCCATATATTTTGCTCTATAAATGCAGTTAATCTTCTACTGCCCATCCACTCTCCCCTCTCACCCCTTCTCTACATGTTGCCCTCTCAAGTGCATCTCTGGATTTTCTCTCCATCTATTTTTCTAGCACACTTTGTGGGTCCACATTCTGCCTCCTTGAAGATGTAGATTTGCAGATTCCAAGGAGCACATGGTCACTGCATTCTGATGTTAGTGCCCCTCAACCCGCATCATTCCTTTACAGGCTGCCACCATCACATTTGTCTTGATCTTGTACATCCATATCCTGCCCAGCTGTCTATGATAATATCTAATGAAAAGAGGTCCAGCTTCTAAGGGTCCAGTCATGTTCTTTCCTGTGTTCCACACAAGCATTTGGTGGTTTTCCTCTGGACTCCTTCCTGCTGTGTTGCCATTAGTTTCATTCTCCCTTCCTGATACTATACGCAAGTTTTACTGTGACCAAAATGCAATTGTTTTTTATCATTTTAATTCCAATACCAGTAGCAATGTAATGCAATTACAGCAACTAGCAGAATACTAAGGTGTATCCTCAGGGAACAGATTCCAGAAGCAAAGAGGTAATCCATCTACTCTCTGTGGCCCTTGAGCACTGTATACAATTCTGGAAGCCATATAAGGAAACCGAAAATCAGGCTTTTCAAAAGAGTTCAGAAGAAACCTACCAGATGGATCCATGGGACCAGAAGGATCCATGGGAGGGAGGAAGAGGACTATGATTATAGGCTAGAGGAGCGAGCTACATTTCTTCTCACTTACAACCAGAAGAGACAGGGGAGAGAGGAGAGGCATGATATTGGTGCACATGATCACGTCAGAGAGATATAAAGTAGCCAATCTGAAAAGCAAGGACAGAGAGGAATGACAGAGAACAAACAGTAGACTGTACGGATTAAATACTGAATAGAATCTCTGAAAATATTTTTTCACAGTGAGAGTTGTAGACCAATGACTGGACTGTAGGAATTGATAGTGAAGAAGGAATCCACTCAGGCAGTGAAGAAGACATGGGGCAGAAGAAAGAATTTTATTTATTTATCTTTTGTTGACTGGGTTAGTCCCACTAGACTAGTAGCCTCTTTTCAGGGGAGACCCAAGGTAGTATTTATACTGTTAGGGGAAATTTGACCTTGGCATCAGGGAACTTCCCCTACTCTTTTTGATAGGTGCTGTGGGACTTTTTACATCCACCTGGGCTACCACCAACTCAGCTAGATGTGGCTTCGGTTTAACATTTCATCTGCACAACACACTCAAAACTACAACACTACCCTCACTGTAATGTCAGCAATCAATCTACCTGATGTGGGAGTTTTGCCTCCTTCTACAATCAAGCAAATGTAATGCAAAGCAATTTAATGTCTGATGTTAAATTCTACCATCCTCATTACCTTAATGTTGGAAGCAATGCCAGAGGAGTCTCGACATTCCCCTCAATTTTATTTATTTTTATTTTATGTTGCTTTTGTTTACCAGGTTTATTCTACTGGGTTTAGTCAAAAAACCCTTTTCTGTGGAGGCTAGAGGAAAAAAAACTCCAGCATATTACAAACATTTTTAAACAGGCATTCAGTAATATACATGAACATACATTAACTAATATACATTGAGTTACACATTTGTTTGCTATTGAGACTATATTCATATGTACGCATTATTAGATGTTGAGTATTGAGCATTTGAAGAGGTGTATCAGTGGATTTGTCAAAACCATTTGATTAAGTACGTAGAAATGGCGATGAGGGAAGGAAATAGGTAGGGCAGAAAATATGAATATTGTAATTAAGCAGGTTTATTGATAATTATGTATATCTATATATGTCAATGATAAAAATTGCATTAGAAGTATAGCGTATACTTGTAATAGCGTATAGCATTCACATTCTTTTCACCTGTTGAAACTTGCCTTGAATTACTGCAAAGTTGTTTTCAGTAATTAAGCCCCTCTACACAGTGTGTTATCACTTCACACACTATTAGTCGTATACATTTAAACTGAATTTAGATTTATTGGATTTCATAGTGAAAGGTGATTTATTAATCTAAACCAAAAACAGGCTGAGTTCCAAGGAAACCAGTGTAACCAGACAAAAACAAAACAAAAATCAAAACACTGGCAGCCCAAATAACGAAGTGGAAAATCGACTTTAGCGTATAATATATTTTAATCAACGCTTTCATCAAAAAGACTTCTTCAGAAAGAAAAATATGTCATGCGAATCTTCCCATATAAATACTACAAACTATCCAATAAAGTCACTACAACCAATAATTCAATTAAACAATTAAACCACTTAACCAAGGAACTAATTAAAACTTAAAATTCGACACTGTCCTTAATATCATAAGTATTAAATAGTCAGTTTCCTGTGCAATAAACAGACATTTAATATTAACAACATCATTTAAGCCTGGGGGACTATCTGCTGCAAGCTTGATTTGCCACACAGTCTCTTTTTCTCTCAATACTATTTTTAAGGTTACCACCTCTCAAGTCAGGTCTAACATGATCTAAAATCGTAAAAGTAAATTTTCTATAAGAAGCACATAGTAGTGAATGCCTATAAAGAGCATTATTTTCATCCTTAGTTCTCAATGCGTAATAATGCTCTTTAATTCTTTTACTAAGGCTTCTAGTGGTCACGCCTACATAAAATGCAGGGCAACCAAAGCACAAGGCTATATAAACAATATTAGTTGTACTACAAGAAAATCTACCTGGAATGCTAACAGTGTAAGGTACATGGTCCAAAGTAAGATATGGCCTTTCATGAATGTACCTACAGACGCTACAACTATTGCATCTGAAAGTACCTTTGGGTTTAGATGTAATCAGTAGAGAAACATAAGTATCATGACTCTCCAACATACTTTTAATACTACCATTTTCTTATAAACAAAATAAGGTCTCCCACCCAAAACATGAAATAAATCGCTGTTACCTTCTATAACCTTCCAATTATTCTGTATAATAGACTTAATCATACTACTATCAACTGTCATATCTATACAGCATCTAGGTAGCAAGCTAGCCTGATTGTGCTCATTATTCAGTCTTTTTTACCACTGAAGCCTTCCAAAAGTATAGGCGGAAAATCTGTACTACGTCTTCTAATGATTTCCTGAGCTCCTTCGTAAAGCAGATCTAAGGAATACCCTGAGAAACAGATTGGTTATAAAACAGATTTCAGTCTTAAAATCTGTGTCTCTACTAACGGTATGGGAAGCCCTTATAAACTGGCCTTTTGGAATATTTTTCTTCATGAAACCAGGATGGTTGCTCTTTTAATGAAGATAACTATTACTTTTCCTATGTAGTCTACTAAAAATGTTTTTCCTGGTTATCCTATGATAGTTCTACATCCAAATAACAGACTTTATTCCCTATTTCGCCATCTGTAAAGGCTAAAAAATTACAACTAGCATTTATCTCTTCCAAACACCTAACAGGAGAGGTGGTAGACCCTTTTATAATTAAAAAACAGATAGTCAACAAACCGACGATAAAAAATAATGTTTGAGAAGTAGCTAATGGTGGCTAAAATTTCTTTCTCCCACTAACCCAAAACCAACCCAGCAAAAGCTGGAGCTACTGTGGCCCCCATTGCAACTCCTTTAAGTTGTTTATAAAACATGACATTGAATAAAAAAAAATTATTGTCTAACAACAGTTCTAACAAAGCGGTGTACAATTTAATTAAAGAATCACTAAGCAAAGTATATTATGCAAAAAATTCAAAACAAACTTTATACCTTCCTTTTGAGGAATTGTCGTAAACAGATATACTATATCCACTGTAAACATGAAGTAGCCACCATCATTATATTCATTATCAAGAGAAAAAAAGAGTCTAATTTGGTTCAGGAAATCCCACGAATCACAAATGTACGAGGGTAAGTTCTGAACCAAATCCAAAAATAAAGAAATTCCTTCTGTAATACTCCCTGTAGCCAAAATTATTGGCCTGAAAGGGGGGTTAAGGGGGTCTTTTTGGTTTTAGTTTTGATTGATTAATCTACTTTTTGAGCACTCCTCTCTATGTCCCTCAGTAGGTAGCGACCAATGTTCCACTTTCTAGCCATCCCAAAGTAAAACTTGAGTGCATAACATTATATTCTAGCACATTGTAAAGAAAAAAGTCTCAGTCCGTATAACGACCTATCAAGGTCATTCTAGCACACTCTACCACCCAAGACAAACAGTCTCATTTTTGGTCAAGTTTTAAAACTTTATTTCTTAACCACACAAATTAAGTGGTCTTTCTTAGAACTTTTCTGCCATGAAGTGGCCCACAAGGGCAAGATTAAACACCATATGTATGGACACTTTAGTGTAGACAGGCAAGCAGCAGTATTTGGGAGGTAGGAATAAATCAAAGTATCAAGAAAATAATATTTGAAACTCTTAAAAGTAATTGGGGATCAGATTGAAACGTGATTGAGATGCAAGTCATAAGTATTAACCACAGAGAATAACCTTTGCCTGTTCTAGCCTGACTGGATCTTGACAGGTGGTATGGAGGCTGGAGGCTTGGTGGTTCATACAGACACAGGATGTAGTTTTGACCTCCAAATGCTATCTTTACGGAGGTTTCATGCTTTCTAGTGTCTGTATTTTACTTTTTTCTATGTGTTTACCCTCAGCTTTGTGGTTTCATGAGACCTATAGCTTAAGGTATGGTGATTTTGACATATACAGAAGCCTTGTCAATCTACATGAGGCGAAAGACAAGAGTTTACATGACAAAATCAGTTGTTTCAGTAGAAATGATTTACAAGGAAAGGAGGAGTTCATAAGTAACTCTGAATAAAGGCTAGAGAATGATGCAAAGTTATGTGGGAGAATGAAGACAGCTAAAAGGAAGACATAAATAAAAGACGCTGTACAGAGAGTATATGTGATTATTCCAAAAGGAAAAAAAATAGTCCCTGTGATACGTTTCAAACATTTATGTCATGGAATTTTCAAGGCTCCATTTAAAGTGAAGTACAAATATAAAACAGTTTTAAGATAAAATATTTCCTAACATTTCCACTGTCTTACTAGGACCCTTTGAAGAGCTTTCAATGCCTCAGGAAAACTTGGAGGCATTGTAACTGTCAGACATCA
>NC_056744.1:398469993-398574993 GCF_019279795.1 Protopterus annectens
TGTGGAGTTGTAGTAGTATATATAGCATTTTGGCGGGAAGGCAAAGAAATAACTGTTGGATTGTTTATGTCTTGATGTGCCGCCTGCATTGTCTGATTATCCGATCTCATAGAATCTGTGGTAGTTCTCATAAAATTGTTGGTGGCAGAACTACTGTGGTCTGCAGAATTACCAGTAAACACATTTCCATATTCTTCTTCTGGTCTTTCAGAATTAATAGTAGATCTTCCAAAATTTGTAGAAGTAGGACCGCTGTGAGCCGTAGGGTAATTATTGAACAAATTCCTGTAACTATATCTGTATCCTCCATCAGTTCTTAAGGGATATGCTTGATTATGCTTGTATTGGAGCATATCTCTCTGTAGCTTACGTTTTTTCCGGTGAACTATGGTAGCTACATGTCGGGTTACTCTAGGATGAATGCCATTGAAGACATGTAATAAAAGATGTAAATCTTGATGTTTAATAATCACCGAATGTAGGTTATGGATTTCTTGAGAAATGTCAGACAGTCTCAGTTTGTTATGCTCTATAAGAGACCTAATCACTATTAAGCCAGTAGTGTTATACAAAACTTCCAGTTCCTTATATAACTTGGAGTCCCTTGTGAGATTATTAGGAAACGTAATTCTAAGACCTAATGGGACTATTTCCTTGCTCAAACAAAATGAAAGGTAGAAGTTATCATATTGTAAATTCTTAAAAGCAATGAAAAGTCTTTCAAACCTAAAAAGCATCTGTTTCAAATTATTTGTTGCAGTAGACTGTCTAGAATGCATGAAATCAGGAGATTCATTAATGTTATTTACCTCTGCAAATGGATTAGGTACATTTTCCATGTTGGTGAAAGACAACAGGTCTTCTGAAACATTTACATGTATATGTTGTTGTTGGGTAGGTAACGGTTGCTGTATATTAAGTCTCTGAAATGCTAAAGGACTAGTTTGTTGTCCAGTGACAGGTAAAGTGGTGTTACCATGTATCAACGGAATTCGTACAGTGGGTGAATTAGACAGTCTGTTATAAGTATATGTTATAAGTATTATATAAACATTATAATTATTATATAAACATAATAATTTTAAAATACATTATACTACATATTTTGACTGCAATTCAGACAATGTTGTTTATGCAGCTATCTGCACATTGTGTTCAGCATTTTATATTGGTAAAACAATACGCAAGCTGTCTACAAGAATCAAGGAGCATTGTGCGGCTATAAGAAAATGTGATTTTAGTAATGCCCTAGCTAAACACAGTCATATATGTCCTTTGTCTACAGGATTTAAATTCATTGTGCTTGATTATGTTCATATGTTTTTGGGGATAGAAATACTTTATTGGAGGTTAAAGAATTAAGATGGCAACTAAGGTTAAATGCTAATGCCCCACCTGGACTAAATGAAAGTTTAAACATTAAATGTTTTTGAAATGGCACAACTAACTACATATTTACTAGTGGTAGGCTTTGTTTACTTTTGAACAGGGTTCTAAATACATTATACATAATTCAGTTAGTGGAATGTCTTGCTTCAACAGGATTCTTATTACATAATTCATGAGTTATATTTCCTAATTGGTCTACAGTATGACTTGTCATTTCACCATTACTTTGGTTATATATACAGTATTGTATTGTAATTGTATGTTATTCTGAAGAAGTCCAACATATTAAATTGGATGAAAGCGCTAATTACTGGCTCTCAGTGTGTTTTTTCGACATTGCTATTGGATAATTCTGATTTTTACGAAGTTTTTTGGATATAGTTTTAGTTCTTCGTTGAATTTTAAAGAGTTTTTCAGTGTTTATATACATTATCTCTACATAATGTCGAATATTTTACAAGGAGAGCTTGGCTCTAGTAGCCAATTAAATACAGACTTTCCACCTCTTCGATCCCACCTGGCTTTTTTGCTTCAATGTACACTGATGCAAGCAGCGATCGATCTTTGGAAGGAGTGCCTACTTCAGGACTTAACAACATTTCGACTACCACTATTACATCTACTACTAGTCGGGAAACTATTCTTATTCCGACTTCTCTAAACTTAAAGAATCCAGAGGTTCAACTACAGTTTCTTCTAAATGGAAATATTATCACTAATCATAAGGAACCTACAAATACAGTATCTGAATCGTCGGCACAACAGATTCCTACTACAGTTCATTTGAATGAGATGCCAGTTCAGGTTCCTACTACAGTTCATTTGATTGAGATGCGGTTCCTACTGGTCAGACTTATACGCAGTCAACTGCTGTACATTTACAAAACAATAAACTGAACAATGAGTTCCTGGTTCCTGACAGCAGATCTAATGTACAATCAAATGCTGTAACTTTAGAGAACAATGCATGGAATAATACTTATAACAGACTGTCTAATTCACCCACTGTACGAATTCCGTTGATGCATGGTAACACCACTTTACCTGTCACTGGACAACAAACTAGTCCTTTAGCATTTCAGAGACTTAATATACAGCAACCGTTACCTACCCAACAACAACATATACATGTAAATGTTTCAGAAGACCTGTTGTCTTTCACCAACATGGAAAATGTACCTAATCCATTTGCAGAGGTAAATAACATTAATGAATCTCCTGATTTCATGCATTCTAGACAGTCTACTGCAACAAATAATTTGAAACAGATGCTTTTAGGTTTGAAAGACTTTTCATTGCTTTTAAGAATTTACAATATGATAACTTCTACCTTTCATTTTGTTTGAGCAAGGAAATAGTCCCATTAGGTCTTAGAATTACGAAGTTTCCTAATAATCTCACAAGGGACTCCAAGTTATATAAGGAACTGGAAGTTTTGTATAACACTACTGGCTTAATAGTGATTAGGTCTCTTATAGAGCATAACAAACTGAGACTGTCTGACATTTCTCAAGAAATCCATAACCTACATTCGGTGATTATTAAACATCAAGATTTACATCTTTTATTACATGTCTTCAATGGCATTCATCCTAGAGTAACCCGACATGTAGCTACCATAGTTCACCGGAAAAAACGTAAGCTACAGAGAGATATGCTCCAATACAAGCATAATCAAGCATATCCCTTAAGAACTGATGGAGGATACAGATATAGTTACAGGAATTTGTTCAATAATTACCCTACGGCTCACAGCGGTCCTACTTCTACAAATTTTGGAAGATCTACTATTAATTCTGAAAGACCAGAAGAAGAATATGGAAATGTGTTTACTGGTAATTCTGCAGACCACAGTAGTTCTGCCACCAACAATTTTATGAGAACTACCACAGATTCTATGAGATCGGATAATCAGACAATGCAGGCACATCAAGACATAAACAATCCAACAGTTATTTCTTTGCCTTCCCGCCAAAATGCTATATATACTACTACAACTCCACAGTCTGATCTCGCTATGCAAAGCTTTCCCGCTGCAGTTTTGTCTGATCATAACACCCCTCGGATGTCTAATACAGAAGTAGACATTTCCCATTCTATTAATATACACAATTCTGCCGGCTGTGTTCCTATCACTTCCCCATCTGTTTTAGCAAATCCTTTATGTCTCTTAAATTCACCAGGACCTACTACAATGAATATCTTAGATGACAGAGACACTAATTTTTTATCCAAAAATACTCGGACCATGCCCCCCTCCCCCATGATCACCAGAAGAAGAGGGAGACCTTCATCCTACAAAGGCGAAGGAAGACAAATGAATCATGGGGAAAGAGGTTTCCTTACAAATTCTCCCACTACTCGTTCTTATTCCCTAAGAAACACTCATTTTTTAGAAAGAGGCCAACCACGAGGAAGACCAAGAAGAGCTCCCACACGCTGAATGTTTCTGATAACAGCTCACACAAACTGAATGTTTCTGATAACAGCTCACACACGCTGAATGTTTCTAATAATAACTTAGTTAATGTTAACTGCAACTCCTTACCTGTAGAAACATATATACCAGATTCTGAAGTTTTCAATTTATCTGGCAGATTTTTACCTGATAATTTCAACAGCTTACTGAAACTAGGTTTTCTTTTATTCCTGCCTACCGTGCTGACATTTCTTCTTTATTAATAGATTTACGTGTATATGTTAGGAAACTTAATTTAAAACTTTTATTTCACAAAGATGTAGATGATGTAGAAGATGAAGATGAAAATGTACTATATTCTTACACTAAGCTACCTGTCAAGAAAAGCTTATATAACCCACCACTATGTAATACCTTACATATCTTTCTTAAGTTATGTGAAAAAGACTTGCGATATGTTTTAAAGCATAACTGTACTTGTAAATGGTTCAACCTTACTAATGAACAGTTAACTGCCTTAAATTACTTATCAGCAGACAGATCACTAAGAATCATGAGAGCTGATAAGGGCTCAGGTATAGTGTTGATGGAACAAGATAAATACACTCGTATTTTATTAAATGACCTTAATAACAGTGAGTTTTATGCTATGGCTACCCTAACAGATGTCATTCAGGCTTTTAAACATATAGATAGAACTATTATTGCATTACATAAATCTAAACAGATTTGTGATGTAATAGCTGATTTTTTAACTGTGTCAGAGCCCCAACTAGGAAAATTCTTCGGAATTCCTAAAATACATAAGGACCAGTTTAATCCTCCTTTTAGACACATAGTGTCGAACAAGAAAACTAAGACAGAAGGTATAGCAGAATTTATTGATTTTGTATTAAACCCTTTAGTACAAGTTTCACCCTATTTTCTAAGGGATTCATGGGATTTCCTTAATCTCATTTTCTCAACCCTCCTACTGATGAACATACTATTTTAGTTACTTTAGATATTGAATCATTGTATTCTAACATTCCTCATGATATAGGCATAGAATACTTAAGAAATTATTTATCAAAATTTACCACCTTCTCACAGGAAAAATTAACATGATTTGCTCCTAACTTCTCTAGTATTAACTAACAATTTTTTCACTTTGATGGTAAGATTTTTCATCAAACTAAAGGTGTAGCTATGGGGGCTAAACTAGCTCCTGCCTTTGCAAATTTAGTTTTAGCCTGGTGGGAATGTAACTTTCTAGTATATTTACCTGGTTTTAATAATATTCTTCTGTACCGACGTTACATTGATGACCTCTTTTTTGTATGGAAGGGATGTGAGTCTGATTTGTTTACATTTATTAATTCCTTATCTGATAGTATTCCATTTCTAAAGTTTAAGATTTCAGCTTTTGGGAAGCAGGTTAACTTTAGATGTACTTATTTCCATTGATACAAATTCTTTAACTTGGAACTCTACTATATTTAGGAAAAAGACATTCAGAAATAATTATTTACATTTCTGCAGTATGCATCCTCTATTTATGAAAGTTAATATGGCCAGAGGTCAGTACATCAGATTGTCTAGGATTATTTCTGATGATAATGTTTTTCTACATGAATGTGATGTTTTTAGTTCCTTTCTTATAGAGAGAGGTTACCCTACTGATTTACTGAATTCTATTGTTAAAGATGTAGTCTAAGACACACTAATTATCCTCCTATTCTTTTAAAAGGCTTCTCTCCAAAGAAAAATACAACCAATAGTATGAATGAAATACAGACTACTCCCCTTGTGACCAGTGAGTGTAGTAACACTATAAATGATATAACCAATACTATGTTTGAATCACGGACTACTCCTTTGTCCTGCACCTCTCAGTACATTTCTCAAATACATAATTCAGGACACTCTCTTTCTACACATAACTCTATAGATAGATTCACTAGTTTCCCAGTTCCTATTTGCAGGGACTCTATAACTATTAAGAAAGTGTTTTATAATAACTGGGATATTCTTACCTCCAGCCAGGAGGTTGACAACAAATTAGGGCTAGGTCCTGTTTTTACACACAAAAATTTAAATCTTTACGTTCTCTATTTGAAAATAGAGACACTCAATTTATTGTTACACCCCCTGTCATTCACAGTAATAAAGGGATGTTTACTTGTGGAAAATGCGTTGCCTGTAAGAATATTCTTACAGGTGCCTCATATACTTTTAAACATAATAATTTTAAAATACATTATACTACATATTTTGACTGCAATTCAGACAATGTTGTTTATGCAGCTATCTGCACATTGTGTTCAGCATTTTATATTGGTAAAACAATACGCAAGCTGTCTACAAGAATCAAGGAGCATTGTGCGGCTATAAGAAAATGTGATTTTAGTAATGCCCTAGCTAAACACAGTCATATATGTCCTTTGTCTACAGGATTTAAATTCATTGTGCTTGATTATGTTCATATGTTTTTGGGGATAGAAATACTTTATTGGAGGTTAAAGAATTAAGATGGCAACTAAGGTTAAATGCTAATGCCCCACCTGGACTAAATGAAAGTTTAAACATTAAATGTTTTTTGAAATGGCACAACTAACTACATATTTACTAGTGGTAGGCTTTGTTTACTTTTGAACAGGGTTCTAAATACATTATACATAATTCAGTTAGTGGAATGTCTTGCTTCAACAGGATTCTTATTACATAATTCATGAGTTATATTTCCTAATTGGTCTACAGTATGACTTGTCATTTCACCATTACTTTGGTTATATATACAGTATTGTATTGTAATTGTATGTTATTCTGAAGAAGTCCAACATATTAAATTGGATGAAAGCGCTAATTACTGGCTCTCAGTGTGTTTTTTCGACATTGCTATTGGATAATTCTGATTTTTACGAAGTTTTTTGGATATATATATATATATATATATATATATATATATATATATATATATGTATGCATATATACATACACACACACACACACACACATATATATATATATATATATATATATATATATATATATATACACATATACATATATGTATATATATATATATATATATATATATATATATATATGTATATGTAAAATGTATGTATGAGTTTACAGAAAAAGAACACATGACCCAAATATCAACATTAACAGGATCAACCACAAAAGGTGGACTTTGCAAACATTGATACGCTACTGTGCATGTCAAGCAAAACAAAGTAAAAAAAAAACAGAATAAAACATTTGTTTTTTGCGGAGGGGGGGGGGGGTGAAGGATCTCCCTGCACAACCCCTCCCGCTAATTACGCTAATTATACGTACTAACTCCAAGACTGCACAATCCCTGAAGAAAGGGAATATTCCCCTACCCATGGACTGATGATTTTGCACACCTGTCAACCATGTATGTAGCCCACTAAATTTTGCCAGGGGCAGCTCGTGCCATAGGACTGCAGGACTGCAGCCCTCCCACCTAGAAACAAAAAGAAAACAAACTGTGAAACATAAAATTAATGAAAACAAAAAAATTTTTTTCATGAGTCCCGGAACTAACTCCGCACATGTGCGGACGCACTCAGACTGCCCCACAGATGCCCAGGAATCTGTGCAAACTCAGACTGCAGTCCGGATACAGGGAAGGCATTTCTGCCCTGCAGATGCCCAGGAATCTGTGCGGTGATGACCGCACAGAACAGAGGAGCTCCGGACTGCTTCATCAGTAGACAGGACCAATCAACAGAACAGAGGAGCTCCGGTCTGCTTCATCAGCAGACAGGACCAATCAACAGAACAGAGGAGCTCTGGACTGCTTCATCAGCAGACAGGACCAATCAGGAGAGAGGTGAGTTTTAAGCTCTCGCGGGGGATTACGTTCATCGCGGCCGAGCGGGCTGCTTCATGGAGGGTGGACTTGAATTGTACTGCTGCTTGATTTCGGGTCTGGACACATTTAAACAGGTGTGTGTGTGTGTGTGTGTGTGTGTGTGTGTGTGTGTGTGTGTGTGTGTGTGTGTGTGTGTGTGTTAGTGTTAGGGAATACCTCAGGCTTGAACCCTGTACCTTGTATGCAGGTGTTAAGGGCCTGAATTCCCTACCCACCACCATTTGCAGATTTTTGCCTCATATTTGATCTGTTCTATTCCTCATAATATCTGTGGTTTTTAAATGTTTAAATGCTTGGTATTTGATGGTGCAGTGGTAGCATTGTTGCCTCATAGCTACAGGTTCTTAGGTTTAATTCTTGGCTGGGGTGCCTTCTGTGTGGGGTCTGCATCTTCTCCCTGTGTTTGTGTGGGTTTGCTTTTGTGTCCTCCCATGTTACAAAGACATGTCTGCATTATTTCATCCCGGGCCTCTGCTGAAAATTGTTTTTTTTTGTTCCAAGTCAGACTGTCCTGGTTAACAAATGTTAAATAAAATTGACAGGCATTTGAATTTCAGACTTCAGGTTTCTGAATGTTTAACTTATTGCATATTTGATGGTGCAGTGGTAGCATTGTTGTCTTACAGCTATAGGTTTTCTGGTTTGATTCTTGGCTGGGGTGCCTTCTGTGTGGAGTCTGCATCTCCTCCTTGTGTATGTGTGAATTTGCTCTAGTGTCCTGCCATTTTACAAAGACGTGTCTGCAATATTTCTCCCTGGGCATCTGCTGAAAATTGTTTTTGTTCCATCAGAAGTAAAATTGACAGGCATTTGAATTTCAGACGTCATATTCTTCAGAAAATACATACTAACACAACCTTTTATTCTAGCAATTTTCTAAGTTTATAAGATGAATATTTGAAATGTCTCCCTATTTTTGGGACTGTATTCCCCCATTATTGGCTTTGTCCAGGTTTTTTGTGCTAAGGTTGACAGCTATGGCAAGAACTGAATTCAGTGAATATGTTTGAGGGCTGCATTCCCTCATTACTGGGTTTGTCCAGGTGTTTTGTGCTAACAGGTTGACAGCTATGGTGAGAACTGAATTCACTAAATGATAGCCATTTAAGTTTCAGTCTTCCTCTCTTTCACAAAGCAGCTGATTTGGCATAGTGGAATGTTGCTCTGACTGTTTTGCACAGGGACCTTGGCAGTAAAATGTATGGTGGTAACACAGCATTTTATTCTAGCAACTTTCCAAGATTATACAAGCAATGTGCCCCTGGTTTTTGGGCTTTTGACCCCCCTCCCCAATAAATTTTGGCTTTTTCCAGATTTCTTGTGCTGCGAAGTTGAGATGCAGATGAGTATTGAGTAGATTTTACAAGGAGCTGAAAGCTGCAGGGGAAGAGAAGTTTAGTGCTGCTTATGCTAAGTCTGCTTGTATTGTTAATAGCACAACAGGTTGTGTACTTGCTTTTGATGCAGAAGGCTGTGGGTTCTACTCCCACAAGGGGTCGATGCTGCCGTACTGAGAATGTCTTCCTTGGTGAAGATACTAACTATGAGCCTGTTATCAGTTTGCCATCCATTTCCTATTGCAATATTACTAGCTTATCATTTTTTTAATGTAATATAGGTGATTTATTCCTCAGGGGCAACAGACACTTTATTTTTCTATGAAACCATGAAATATAAAGGTGTTTGCTAGCAGCAACCTCTTCATTAGTTACAGATTTCTTTAATGTGGAATTATTTAGATGACTTTTACTTCTTCAGAGATTGTGCATATTTACCTATAATGGCAAACTGTTGAATTGTGCATATTTCTTGATAATGGTAGAATGTAGAAGTCTGAGTAGACTTTTATGATGGAAATGTTCTGAAATGGGCAGTTTTGTCATTATGGGTGCATGCATTTTGTTTCATTGTTTACTGGAAAAATGTTCTGAATTGGGCAGTTTTGTCATTATTGGTGCATGCGTTTTGTTTCATTGTTTAATAAATTTAAAACGCCCTCTAACAACTGTACTGCATTGTACAAGGAATATAATTTAGTACAATCAGGAAGGTGTATCAAAAAGCACATGTATGTTTCATATGCAAGGGGCCTATGATTTGAAAACAGCCCAGAATTACTCTTTAGCTGCCACTGGCAACATGTATTTTCTTTGAATGTGGGTTTCAATGCTGTTTCATTGAATGTGAGTTTCAAGGGCAGAAAAGTTTTAATGCTAAGTCTGTTTTAAATTGTGAGA
The DNA here is from genome assembly GCF_019279795.1 of Protopterus annectens. NCBI lineage: Eukaryota > Metazoa > Chordata > Ceratodontiformes > Protopteridae > Protopterus > Protopterus annectens. Next base: position 398,479,925 of record NC_056744.1, read on the forward strand.
TTGCATTGCTTTATTTAGCAGCTGTCTTAGTGTTTGTGCTGTAAAATGCAAACTTTCAAATTAAGTCCAAATCATCATAGAGGTAAAGCAGTATGCACATTAGTGTTTATGGTAAATGGGGTGAAATAGCCAAGTAATAGTTCATTGGAATGGCTGCAGGGGGGAGGCTCCATCCGACCATGATTTTGTGAGGGGGAAGGGCGGCAAACTCAGACAGCCCCAGCTGAACTATACCTCCCAACTGTCCAGATTTTCAAAGAATGAATAGATTTTTGCTTCTTATTTTTGGTTTGTTCCTCATAAAATTTGTGGTTTTCTGGCAAATCATTTAAGAATTAAGTCACTAAATAATGACACACTGAGTTTCAGACTTCATAACCTGCAGAAAAATGCATGCTAAAGTAAGACCTGTTATTCTATCAACTGTCTCAGTTTATACAAGAGCAATTTTTAGTACTGGTTATATGTTCCCCCAATATATTTGGCCTCGTCCAGATTTATTGCATTAACAGGTTGAGAGGTACATGTAAATAAATTGCTTTATAGAATTAGGCATAGCGAAACCTCTCAACTGTCCCCGATTTTGGCTCAAAATGTTGCTCTTACCCCTAATAATCCCTCCGCAAAATAGCAATTTTGGAAGAAAACATGGAGGGTTTACAATTAAGAAATAACTGTAATAATAAGAAGTTATGTACCTACCATAATGTTCCATTCTCCATGTTAGTTGTCTTCTTCTCGCCTTCTTTTTTGCTGGATGGGTTCGGAGCCAATCCTTGGCTCCGACTCGGCCTTCTACTAAAGCTCGAGAGCTATTTATCGGCTCAAGGCTTCCCCATATCCCACAATGCTAGGCGTCAGATACCCAGATATTGTTTGGTAGAGCTAACACCATGGAGACACCTGTCCCCACTACAAGGTTTACCTACATACAGTACTAAAAACAGAGGAGGACGTAACCTAGAAAAGAGTCAACCAGAGGAAGAAGGCCTCAAAGGGGTTCTTCTCGGTCTGTCCAGGCTAGGGGGATGGAGGGTGGGACACAAGAAAGAAGGCGAGAAGAAGACAACTAACATGGAACGTTATGGTAGGTACATAACTTCTTAATGTTAAGTTGTCTATCTCGCCTTCATTATTGCTGGATGGGACAGCGTCCCTAGCACCTTAGCCCTGGGTGGGTCATCGGAACAGACTCTTGAGCACAGTGGAACCAAAATCAGCTCAACTCCTGGAGGCCATATCCAACTTGTAATGTGAAATGAAAGTATGAGGAGTGGCCCATGTGGCTGCAGCACAAATAGATTCCATTGGAAGTCTTGCTTGAAAAGCTACCGACATAGCTAATGCTCTGGTGGAATGAGCTTTTGTTTTTTTAGGGAGTTCTTTATGTCTCAGTTGGTAAATCAAAGTAATAATAGAGGCCAACCACCTGGATAAGGTTACTTTAGAAACTGGCAGGCCCTGCTTGCCCTCAGCATAGGACAGGAAGAGTTGGTCCGATTTTCTTGTTTGTTTAGTCCTATCCAAATAAAAACGTAATTGCCTGTGAACGTCCAAATAGTGCAACTTTTGTTCAGCTCTGTTCAAATAGTTAGGAAAAACGACAGGAAGATCAATAGCCTGATTCAGATTTGTCTCGGAAGGTATTTTGGGTAAAAAGGAAGGAGTAGCCCTGAGTGAAACTCTATCTTTGTGAAAAACAAGATAAGGAAGACGAATACAGAGGGCTTGAAGTTCCGACACTCTTCTAGCTGAGGTGATGGCTACTAAGAAGAGAGTCTTCCAGGAGAGTAATTTTAAGGAACAGGAAGCCACAGGTTCAAAAGGAGGGAGAATCAATGAAGTTAATATCAGGTTCAAATCCCACGGAGGCGGGGGATCTTTAACCGGGGGCCTAAGTAAAATAGTCCCTTTAAGAAAAGCTTTACAAAGTTTGTGAGACATGATGCTGGTCTCTGACGGGCCAGCGTGGAAATTAGCGATAGCAGCCAACTGGACTCTAATGGTGGCAGATGAGGAACCTGCTCGAAAAAGTTCTGCCAAAAAATCTAGAACGTTATGGACAGGGGCTGTAAAGGGGTCTATATTTCTAGCCTCTGCCCAGAAAGAGAAACGTTTCCACTTACTAGCATAAGTCTTTCTGGTAGTAGATTTGTGCGAAGAAAGGATGATTTCACGCACTGGCTGAGAAATATGTGGAAGCCTGGCTAAGGTTGGAAGTGGAGCAACCAAGCTGTGAGGTTGAGAGACTGAAGGGATTGGTGCAGCCCGCCCGACTGATGGATAAAGAGGTCGGGCACTGGGTCCAGATTCCAGGGCTGCTCCAGCAGGTGACGATGCAGGAATGGGAACTAAATTTGTCGAGTCCAGTAAGGGGCAATGAGGATCATCCTGGATCCCAATGCGGTCGCTTTCTGAATCAGTTTTGGAATTAAGGGAAAAGGAGGGAATGCATACAGAAGACCCCGGGGCCAATCGTGAACTAGAGCATCTCTGGGGGAGTGGCCGGGGAGGAGGAAGAGAGTGAAGAAGTCATCGCACTTGCTGTTGAGAGGGGTTGCAAAAAGATCGCAGCAAGGTTGACCCCATCTGGGGAAAATTTTGTCCGCTACTAACTGATTGAGAGACCACTCATGAGGCATGAGAATGGCTCTGCTTAACCTGTCCGCTATGACGTTGGACTTCCCGGGGATGTGCGTTGCTATCAGAAACCATTGAGAGGACATCACCCACAGCAAGAGTCTGAGTGCTTATCGACATAAGGGATAGGACCTGGTTCCGCCCTGCTTGTTGATGTACCACACTACAGACATATTGTCCGTCTGAATTGAAATAGTCCCGGTAGGTAGAGAGTCCTGAAGAGCTTGCAACGCTAAAAGTACCGCTCTCATCTCCAAGACGTTTATGTGCAGGTGGTACTCTAGGGGTTTCCAAGTGCCCTGGACAGTCCTGCCCTGAAAATGCCCCCCCCCCACCCGATCAGGGAGGCATCCGTTGTCACCGTGGCAACAGGAGGAGGAAGAACAAACGGTCTGCCTTGAAGTACTTGAGAGGATACTATCCACCAAGAAAGGTGGTCTTTGCATGATTGGGTGATTATTATGTTGTGAGACATCAGAAGCTGTTGAAAAGACCATTGGGTAAAAAGCATCCATTGAAGAATCTGCATGTGAAAATGAGCCAGGGGAAGTAACGTGATTGCTGCTGCCATGAGACCCAAGGTTTTCAGTACAAATCTGGCCTGAATTCTCTTGCACTGTAGTAAGGTTTGAACATGTCGGCGAATGTCTGATACTCTTTCTAAGGGAAGTTTTGCTGACAGCTCTTTTGTATTTAATATTGCGCCTATAAAAGTTATAGACTGACAAGGCGACAATGCAGACTTTTCGAAGTTTATAGAGATACCTAGCTCGGAGCAAGTTTGGATGGTATAATCCCTGGCTCGGAGTAGCTGATGCCTGGTGGAAGCAGTTAGGAGCCAGTCGTCTAGATATGGAAACACCTGGAATCCTTGCCGTCTCAGGTGAGCCATAACCACTGCCATGCATTTGGTGAACACCCTGGGGGCTGTGGTGAGACCAAAGGGCAGGGCTCTGAATTGATAGTGACTGGCTCCCAGCCAGAAGCGGAGAAACCTCCTGGAGCGTCTGTCCATTTTAATATGGTAGTACGCATCCTGAAGGTCTATGGAGCACATCCAATTGTCCTGACCCAAAAAGGGTAGAATGGACTGAAGCGTGACCATCCGGAACTTCGTTCTTTGAACAGATTCGTTTAACCTGCTGAGATCCAAAATGGGTCTCCAGTCCCCTGTCTTTTTTGGTACCAAAAAGAACTTGGAGTAAATCCTGGATCCTTGCTGGTCTGCTGGGACTGGCTGGATGGCTGTTTTTTCTAGCAGTTTTGAAATTTCTAGTACTGCTTGTTCCCATAGACCGGGTGGAACATCTGGAAGGGACCTGTTTGTTTGTACAGGGGTGTGGACAAAGGGGATTTTGTAACCCTCGGATATGATAGACCGTACCCATTTGTCTTGTGTGAGGAGTTGCCAGGCTTCTGGGTACAGTGACAATCTTCCCCCGACTGCCTCCGAAGGTGGACAGTCGGCAGCCCCTCAGGGGTGCTGAAAGGGTTTGTCAGAGAAAGATTCTCTGCTACCCTGATTTTGTGGATCCCCTCTGCCCCTTGGGCGGCGTCTATTATTGTTCCCTCCTCTGCCCCTGGAGAGAAACTCACCACGTGTGTCAGGCACGACTACCTGGGGTTTCTGAAACCACATTTTTCCACTCTTCTGACCTTTAGGGTATGGTCTAGAGCAGGGGTGTCCAACCTTTTCAGTTGCAAGGGCCGCATTGAGTCAACAGAAATTGTCTGGGGGCCGCATGTAAAATATATCATTGCAAACAGCAAGTGAGGACCAAAAAAAAAAAAAAAGTCTCTCACGTAAACTGAAGAGCAAAAGACCACAGGTGTATGCATAATATTTGCCCTAAAATTCAATATCTCATTCTAATTATTAAAAAAACAGATAAATCTAACTGACATCTTAGTTTAACTTCAAAGTTTATTTGTAAAAATAAAATTTAAAGGGTACGAACATTTCAATTTGTAGCCAAACCCTACTTTAACAGTGCCCCTATCAGTGAGGTAATGTTAGTGAATGTTTGACCATACATCAACAATATGTACAACAGATGTCTTGCATCCAAATAACCATAAAATAATTAACAGATGCCACTACAGCCATCCAAATAGTCTTAAATGCAATTACCTCCCTGTGTATAACAGAAAACAACCCAGCCATGTACTGATAACTTGATCCATCACCAAGCTGCCCCTCTCTTACTGAGGTAAAGGATGTTGACAGACTGCAAGTCCAAAACATATTGTACAGTTACACAGTTTAAATTAGTGTATATACAACTTCCCTCTTCTGTGGAATGGCACACATGGAAAAATATACACAATTAACTACACAGTGCAAAGTAAACTCAGATTCAACAGAACTAAAAATATCAACGTATATATATATATATATATATATATATATATTTGCCTTATCTGTACTTCTTTAACAAAGACTTAAGTGGGTACATACAATGAGCCAATTATCACAGCTAATGTTAAAATATCAGTGCCAGTCAGTATCCACATGCCAACTCTCAATGGAATGTGCCTGCATCTGCTGTGTCTGCATTAAGGGTATACCTTAATCTTGAGTTTATGACACCTAATCAAATAAGTTTCAAAACTGGCAAATGCAGCTTAACGGTCATCTTTTATACATCATAATAGTAGAGACACAATTGGCTGCAGGACTACAGAGAAAATCGCAAACAAAGCATTCACAATCTGAGACAGCCAGCAATCCTATGTGCAGAAAAACGTGACTTTATGGATGCATGTACTAATTTCTCAAGTATCACTGTAAGTCTAATAGCCCACAAGCTTCAAGAAACCTTATACCCCAGGATGTTTGGTACATTCCTAACATTAATCTGGTAACTCCTGACCTAGCGCTAACTGTACAGTCTGGGTGTGTGCAGTTGCATCTCCCCACCTACCACACAGTGTGGGAGAGGGCAGCTGTACCTCCCTGCCTACAGTAGAGTATAGGACAGTAGCTGTACCTCCCAAGATACAGTACAGCGTGAGAGTGCAGCTGCACATCCCAACCCACCGTGCAGCCAAGGAGAATGCCATTGAACGTCCCAACCTACAGACAGTGGGGTTGGAACAGTGATTATATCAACTATCAAACTATAAGAACAAAGACTACAAAAACAGCAATCAATCTAGACTGGAGATTGAATCTAAAACAAAAACAATATTTTTTTGCAACAGGCAAGCCCCCCCCCCCATACTCCTTGCTAATTACATATACCAACTCTGAGATCACATCAGAGAGAAAGGGAGGACAAATTCCTGCCCTGCAGCAATGTGATCTCAGACAGCAGGAATGGAGAGTTCACTTTTCTGAACATTCACTCTTACACCCAACCCAAATTAATTTTCTGACTGCTCGCTGTAATGAACGGTAACTTGGAGAGTACAGCTGAACCTAACCTAACACAAAGGCTGGAAGACTGCAGCTGAGCCTACCAACCTACTGTACTGAGTGGGAGAGTTTAACTCAATTTCTCAACCTTCCATACATTGTGGGAGAGATGGCAGCTTGTTCTCCCAACCTACCATCCAGTCTCTGTGAGAACAGTTCAACATCCCAATCCACCCATACAGCATGGGACTGCAGCTGTACCTCGCAACCTGCCATACAGCATGCCTCCTTCACTGTTCAGCCTGGAAGAGTGCAGCTGTATACACCCCCAGCCTTCTGCACTAATTAATCACCGGTGACTTGCTACTGGGTAATCTTTCTAAGTCAGATCACCTCACTTCTCCTTCCTCTGCTAATATGGGCTGCAGTACAGCTTGTACTTGCTGTTCAAGTATTCTGCCATTACCTTTTTCTGAACAGCAATGCTTTTTCAGTACTGAAAGAAATATAATTTAAAAATGAAACACAAAGTAACCATGCATTTTGAAAGAGAGGACTTTAATTGTAACTGCAGTAAATATTTCTGACCATTTTAAATGTAGATTCCAGCTCATCTCACTGCACAAAACAAATAAATTGTACTTAAAAACTGGACACCACAGTGAATGCCTTGCTGTGTCCCCTTGTTTATGAAGCAAGCAACCAAACACTTGACTAGACAGGTGTTTAATAACGCTGCACTCATCTAACGACATGTTTCATACAGCGATTCATGACTGTAAAAACGGAGCTTCAAATCTAATTTACAGAGACAGAGGTATCCTGAAAAAAAAGTGGTACTTTTATCTACTTATCTTTGCCACATGGCAAAGCCCGACAACTAAAACAATTGCACCTTTATAAAATCTTTTTCTTATCTTGACTTACGTCTTAACAATGAAACTGTTATCTTTCCATTATTTTTCTAAGTAAAGAGGCCAGCATTCTACAAAGATGCATCTACAAAACAACAAAAGGAAGAGTATGTAGAAATAGAAAACATTTGTACTGTAAATCATTTATACAACAAGGTAAGAGCAAAACAACTTCTAAGTGCCAAGACATAAGGTAAATGCAACAAATGTTCACTCAAATATAGCTACAGTACACTATCATTCCCATTCACAACCACCCTCCCCACCTAATCCCCACATCTGCCTATATAACAACAGACAAATATCATTTAATTACTAACAAATATTTAAAACTAAATCATCTTATTTTACAGTGTAACTTACAGTAAATCTTATTTCTCATATGCCTATACTCTGCACTAAGTAACTTTTGATGCTCTTGAGATGTACATATGTTCCCTGAAACTTTCATTCTGCTGTACCTCATAATGACTTATTATGCCATTTCTTCAGCTTATAAAATTAAAAAAATTCCCTTGGTAAAGTAGCAGTCTGGTTTGGGCTTCTTATCAATAGTGCAAGCAAACGAGTTACTGAAGTAAACAAGTTAAAGGTCGGCTGCAACAGCATCCTTCAATATCATCATCATCACAAAAGAGTAGCATATTTATGGTTACTCGTGATCCAGCATTCATTTTTAGAAGCATGTGCTTTGGAAATGGGGAAATTTCAGATTCAGAAACTTTATCATTTCTATATTATTTATGAAAAGGCAAGTTCTTCTATTTTATATCCATGTCAAGCACTGTTAAAAATTCTTTCCAATATTTGCTCGCAGATAATGTGGAAAAAACTTTCTCGTTCTGTCTTCATAAGACCAATTTTGCCTTTCTAACTGGCAACTGTAGTCATCAAACCAGACTGCTCACCCCACAGCCCTTAGACTCGGATTATGGTGTAATAGCAAAATGTTATTGTATGTATGATTAAAAAAATAAGTAAACAAAACCGTAGCCGAACAGCAGCACCGACAGGATCCGATTTTCAGCCCTCCTTTTAATCTCTTATATAACATCTGTAAATAGTGCTTAACTACTTCTGTGTGTATTTATTAACTAACAATTTTTGTAAACATACCAAGTTTTGATTTTTTATACTGATGGACTGAACCTAAAAATTAAAATGATGCATTTAGAATAGCTTACCTGTTACTGCTGGAGATGTAGTCAGTGTGTAAAAATAAATAAATCCTCCTCACTCTCAGCTCTTTCTTCGCCGCGATCTTAATCCTTCCTTCAGCTGTTTACCCGTTACCGCAAAAGTAAAAAACGAACGAACGGTGCTTTGGCGCATGCGCATACCAGCTGACAGACTCTGCCATGAAAAAAAACATGAAAAAAAGTAATGTGGCGCATGCGCAGAACGCCTGAAGGACGCGGACGTGAAAACATGTGGAAAAAAGTGAAATTTCAATTTAAGGGTCGCGGGCCGCATGGAAGAGCTCTGAGGGCCGCATGCGGGCCGCGGGTTGGACACTCATGGTCTAGAGGGAGTAGAAAAACGGACTCCCACGGCAGAGAGAGTCTTGCCTTCCTGCTCACACCTGGTAAGGGTATCCTTCACCTGTGGTCCAAACAAAGCCAAACCATCGAAGGGGGTATTAGTGAAGGACGCCTTAAAGGGGTCAGCAAAGTTACATAACCACATCCAGGCTTGTCTTCTCAAAGCCACGCCTGTACCTGCGGCCCTACTCTCCCCATCGGCTGCATAAGAAATGAGCCGCATACTGGAGTTGACTATAGAGTTCAGGGTCGCCAGCTGGGAGTTAATCTTTTCCTGAGACCCCGCAGCTGATGGATCCTGAAGGATATCACCCAGTTCCTTGAGAAGATCCCTTTGAAGGCGGGTGAAATGGCACAGATAATTCAGTGACCGCATGGAAAAGGTCGCTGAAGAAAACATCTGCTTCCCGTACCTGTCCATTGTCCTAGATTCTTTATTAGGTGGATGAACAGGCACCGAAGGGTCAGCCAACTCCTTCTTAGTGGCTGCTGCCACCACCATGGCATCAACAGGGACACCCTTTGTCAGAAACTGTTTGTCAGATGGGGCTGTAATGAATTTAGTGGGCCTGCGGGGAGTTGGTTCCACTGTGTCCGGGGCTGTCCACGCCTTCCGAGCCACCACTTCCATAAGCGGGTCGAAAGGCGGAGACACCCAGGAGGTGGAAGGGCGAGAACCAAACGCGTCCAGGTACACCGACTCGTCCTCGGAAGGGTTAAGGGCAGTCCAGTTCCCCCTCTGCCTAAGGATCTCAAGGATGTCTGAAAAGGAGACATCCTCAGAGGGGGACCTTGGGGACCCTTCCAAATCCTCCAAGTCGGTGTCAGACGTGACTGACTCGGGGAAGTCAACATGTTTCCTCTTACATTTTCTCTTCCGAGGGGGCTCCTCTGAATGATCAGGGGAGGCCTAGGAAGAGGAAGATACACCCAATGGGGTGACCTGGATCGTCTGTTCTCCACGCTTGGGGTCAGGAGGGTGGACAGAGACCGATGCAGGCACCATGGGGGTCGGAGCCGAAGGGGCTGATCGCGGAGCCGACACAGGATTCAGCAAGCTCCTCATGACCTCGAAGGCGCCCCTATCAGGCAGAGAAGAGGGTCCCCGCTCCGAAGAGATGTGAGCCCCTCCCTCACTGAGAGGGACGGCTCTGAGGCCAATGTCGGGGCCGAGCTCACCTGCGCTGAGGCCCCGAGAGGGAGAACTGGGCCGGACAAGAGTCCGATGCCACGTGCTCCCTCTGAGCCGACGAGGGAGTATCGGTGCCCAGATCCCTCCAAGGACGGAACCAATGAAGAGATCGGAGCCGACGAGGGAGCCGAAAGGTGTGGTATCAGCTCAGATGTTCCGACGATTCAAGCCCCAACGAGCTCCGGCTCCGAACACAGTGGAAGAGTCGGAGGAGGAACTGTTGAAGACACAGGGATAGCCACAGTCTGTTAAGAAGGACTGGTCAACATTTTGGCCAGTGCCTGCGACTTTAGGAGCCTACTGACCACCCTCTCCAAGTCATGATCGGATAGCCTGGAGGACCGAGAGGAGTGGGACCTATGGCTCTGCTCCGATTGAAGCAATGGAGACCTCGGAGTTGAACGAACGGATTCTAAAGAGGGGGACCTCTAATGTTTTCAGCTCAGAGAAGGCTCCGACACCAAGGTCGGAGCCAACTGAGGTCTCGAAGTGTCGGTTCCAGCCAGAACAGACGAGGAGGCAGGAGCTCCGCTCGGCGATGGCTCCGAACAGGGAGATGACGGTTTGGTGGGCTTTAAGGATTTTCCCGATGGAGGCTTAGCCAGGGATCCTTCTGGCTTAAGTAAGCCCCTCAAAATGAGCTTGTTCCTATGCTCCTGCAGGACTCTCGGACTGAAAGCGTGGCAGACCGAACAAGAGTCCTGCAGGTGTAGGGGGCCCAAGCAATAAACACAAGAAGTGTGACCGTCTGTCAGAGACATCTTCTGACAGCACGAGTCACACTTCTTGAAACCTGAGACTTTGGTATCTTTAGACATATTAAAAAAGGGATACCAAAGGGAACAGGTAACTAGTGCTTAAAACAAGGCACACACATACACACGCACTAGGTAAAACTAACAGTAATAATAATAACTATAACCACACAACTATTACTAACAAATATATATATATATATATATATATATATATATATATAAAATACAAGAACAAACTATAAGACTAAGTAAAAGTAGCTAATAAGGCCTAACACTACCCTAAAGGGTGGGGGGGGGGACTCTGTAACAACAAAAACGAGTTTCTAAGTGGGATCTCAAGGGGTACACAATCTAATTAAACTAAGAGGGAAGATTATCAAAAAATAAGAGAATATTGACAGTAAAAATACAAGAAAGGATTTATACGACCTGGAGCAGGTAAAATCGCAACCTCGTAGCTGAAGCGGCAAACGAGATCTGGGTATCTGACGCCTAGCATTGTGGGATATGGGGAAGCTTCGAGCCGGTAAATAGCTCTCGAGCTTTAGTAGAAGGCCGAGTCGGAGCCAAGGATCGGCTCCGAACCCATCCAGCAAGAATGAAGGCGAGACAGACAACTTAACATTCAGAGTTATAGATTACGTTTATTTCAGAAATGCATGTAGATTCTTTTATTTTGTCAGCTGCTCAAGTTAGCAGTACTAAGTGTCCCTTCTTTGACAGGTTCCCAGCTGTATTGTGTGGCTATTTTATATTTTGCATCACATTTTTGGTCCATTTTTCATAAAATTGTGTTTTTTTTTTTTAGCAAATTAGTAACAAATCATTAAAGACTGAAGTTAGAAAATAATGACAGACATTTGAGTTTCTGATTTCATACCCTTCAGAAAATTCATACTAATGCAAGACCTATTCTATTATCTTTCTAAGTTTTTAAGAGCAATATTTAAAAATTGTCCTTATTTTGGGCCTTTGTCCCACTTCTATGTATGGCTTTGCCCAGATTTCTTGCTCTGTTGAGAGGTATGACAAATATGTCAGGGCCATCACAGTCAGCCAGAGACATTTCAAATTGTGACATACTTGTTGCACCCCACTCCCCCATGTAGTGACTCTGGATGTGTCCAAGCAAAGCAAGGAGTATTTATGCAGTGTAAATGTGCAGAGTATCCCCCCATCCAAGGTAGGCACAAGTACTACAGTGGCTTTTCATCCATCCTTGATTTTGCAGAATGGTCTGGTTTGTCATATTTTTGTACTGTTGATGTATGCTTATTACTCAAAGTGCCTGTTGCTCTGTGTTTAAGTAGCAATGCTTTAATGACCATCAGATAAGCCTGTCTGAGATCATAAGATGCAAGTAAGCTTAAATAAGCATACTGTTAAAGAATTGCCAACATTGAAAGCGTTTCTGTTGTTGCCATGCAGAGAATACTTAACTAGGTAATGTATAAGCCTTGGGTATTGAAATGCATATGACAGTATTTGTAATAAAGGACAGGATTACATTATTTTAAGAAGCTCATTACACTTGTTGGAGACTTCCAGTCATCTCTGCAGGCTTTACCCATAAACTAAACAGAATGCCAATCATGTGTGGTCCATAACCTGTACAGTAATCCTTTAAGCATTGTATCTTGAGCTTGTTTCTTGTTTGCTTTTCATTTTTTACTTTGATCATGTTTTCCCCATGAAACAAGTAGATAGTTGTTGTCAGGCAGCCGATCTTTTTTGGATAAGAGACATTTTTACAAGTGGGGTTACAAATGGGGGTATCACAGAGATTGCTACTTTCAGCATGTTACTTGGTACTTTAATAAAGCTGAATATAAATTATAATTAGAACTGCAGTGCAAGGAGAAGTGGTTTGAGTTGAGTGCTGCTTGTTTTTCTTATACTTGATTTTGACTGGCATTCCAGTAATGTATTTAAAAAGTAATTTATTATATTTTTTCATGCCTCACAACCTTTTTGTTTCCATCTAGATATTAAGTAAGCTATCATGCAGCCAATGCATTGAAATATTTTTATTCTTCTACACTTCATTTTGTCCTGATTGCACTCTCATAATGACGGTTTGGCACCCAGGGCAGCGTATTTAATTAAAGTTAGTTTTTGTGGTTTTGAGCATAGCTCCTCCCCTTTCTAGTTAGCCACACCCCTTCCCATTGACCCCACCCATTCAGCTGTCTCCTGCAGCCCCCCTTTGATATGAAGTCACCAGCCGCCACTGAATTTTGCCAGTTAAACGGATATTGACCAAAGGGGGATTCATCCATATTCAGTTTCCCTATATACATGTATATATGTTGTTCAGGGGTGATGGATTGGGCTTGGCCCATTTAAAAAAAAAAGCAACATGATTTTATGTTCTGCGTTCTGGGAGTCTGAAGTGTAACTGTCTTGAATAAAGTTTTATTTGTCTAGATGTTTTATGGTTGAATTGATGTGTATTGACTAAATGAGACACAAGCATTCATTGTAAACAAGTATATTATTGATACATAAATACACACAGTTATAAAATACGTATGGCTATATGTGTGTGTAATATGCATTTATATATTGGTTCATAGGTGGGTGACTTTTAAACCCAACAAACCTGTAAGAGTGCAGATACATGGTTTAAAATATATTTGAAAGCAGTAAACTGAAAATATTAAAAATGTTAGTAGTAGACAGATTTAAAAAAATCTTTGCCAAGTAATATAAGAAAATTGGTACTGTAAAGTGATTCTAAGACTTCTGGTGAACTAAAAAGTTTGGTATTAGTTAATGATACATTGCTTGAACCTGAACTGTCTGCTTCTATGCCTAAAGTTGCAATAAGAAATGTATCATCTTATGTGAAACAAAAAGGAATGAGTAAATGGTTAACATTTCAGATGTGGGGGAGGGGTCACATTGCTGAGTTATGTGCTACTACTAATACTGAAGAGAATGGTAACAGCAGAAATATTAAGACTGAAATGCATTCTGCAGATAAAGTTATTCCTGTAGAATGTGATACGACTACAACTATAATACTTGAGTCATCATTATGTCATACATTTGTGAAGTATCTTGTATTTCTAGAAGGAAGAGAAATTCAAGCGCTAATACACTCTGACAACATGATTACCATTGTCATAAGTATGTGTGTGTCTTTTCGGCTTTTCCCGGTTAGGGGTCGACTCGCCACAGCAGAACTCCGGTCCACTAATGATTGGCAGTTGATTTTTACGTGCCGATTTGCCAGCCCTGACACACAACCTTCAACAAAGATACGCCCATTCACGCATGTCTCCACGCAGAAGACGCTCTAGCTGAGAATTGAACCGGACAGCGTCTTACAGTGAGGCGACAACGCTACCGCAGCACCACCACCACAGTAAAAAAACATAAAATATTTAACAACCAAAATACAGGTAATATGCATTCATAGTGACAGAAAAGAATATTCCTCAGGCATGTAGAAATTGAAACAGCTGTAGGAAATGTCATCTCCTGGGAATTTACCTGCTAACTTGACTCCTGATATACTATTAGGAAAATATTTCCTCATTTTAAAACACTGTATAAAATATGGCGATAGGATAACTCTACAGGCACAGTCTGTTAGGCTGCCACAATTAACATGAAAAAGGTTTAGCAGCAACATTTGTTTTAAAAATGGGGCAGAGCAAGACAGTGATATCATGTAAATGTCCAGAATCAAAACTAGGAAAGAGAGCTGGTATGGAAGCTATAAAATGGGCTAGATAGTTGTCGTGGGTAGACAGCAAAGAGAATCTTCTCAGTTATCAGAAAACCAAATCTGTACAGGATATCATTATAAGGACTAATTCTATCTGAACAAATAGGAAACTGTGAAGTAAAAAAAATCAATATAAGGCAGAAGACTGCAGAACAACTGACAAAAAGCATTAGAAAAGAAAGTGAGCAAACACAGAACCAAATGAGTACTAAGAGCTAGGCAGGAGAATACAAAATTCTGAGCTTGCTTCTGTTAGTCTCTAGGCAGGCTGTGCTAGAATCTGTAGGTTAAACAGTCTTGACTGTGAATGCTAAGAAAAAGAAACTCAGTATTGTTGAAAGCAGATATTTAAAATACTTTATAGGAAGAGGAGTGATAAGACAACTAGAAAATATGGAGGCCATAAAGAAGTGGCCAATGACTTCCATTAAAAGACAGTTGAAAGCGTTCCTAGGACTAACTGGGTGTTAGAGGAAGTTTGTATCTAATCTTACAATCATTGACTGTCCTTTGAAATATCTCACAAAAGAGAAAGCTCTTGGCATGGTGCAACAGTCTCTTGAGTAGACAAAGCATTTAATAAACTAAAATGATCCTATGTTCTGAAGTAGTGTTAATGACTTCAGATTTATTAAGGAATTTACCTTATGTGCCAATGGGTCAGCATTAGGCATAGCAGTAGTGGTATCCTAAGACGTTCAAAGTGAAGAGCACCCTGTGTGCGATATCATCAGAAAATTAAGCAATGTGGAAAGTTGATACTCAGCCATAGAAAGAGAATGTTTACCAATGAAGTAGCCTTTCTGTTCCTTAAAGTGCTATTTATAAGGCAGGCATTTGAAATTAGTAACTGATCATGCCCCTTTACAGCAAACATATGGCAGTACCAGTTATGTTGAGGGGCACTATTCCTCATCCCATCCCACCTCTAGTACTTCCAGTTCGCAGTGAGCCACAGGGCTGGAATAATCATGTAGAATGTTGATGGGTTAATGAGGTCCTACAACTCATCAGATTAAGTCCAAACCCAATGGTTTTGTGCTGGGTTGGAGGTACTTGTAACATGTAGTGGATATAAATGTGTGGTGTGCTTTTAAAGGCAACTGGGATTTGGGTAATTGTCACAGCACTTAACCAGGATAATGCATGTATTACTGAGATAATGAAGCACTAATTGTATATCACTACTGTAAATAAGGAGGTTAACTGCAAACAGCAAGCCCTCAAGTTAGATCTTCTTTCAGAAACGGGTAAGCAGGAGCTTGCCTCAAGATCTTGGAGGCATGGAGTGTAATAGCCAATTTGAGGCTTATCTGTGTACTATACCCAGAGGATATGCCTGCAATACATAGCTGGAATCTGAGCCTAGTGAGGCCATCAACGTAGGAGTTTTTGTGGACAGGAAGCCACACATTACACACATTCTGTGCTCAAACGTATGAACAAAAAGTACCATCCAAGAAACAGCAACAGTCATCTTACCAAAGAAGTTTAAAATGAAGAAACTAAAAATAAAATGATCTTTTATTTAATGGAGTAGATGATGCAAGGCAAGGTAATTCATGGAAATTCAATTCACCAATGACAGGGCATATAAACAAACAGACCAGTTTCGGTGGACTTCCCAAACTTCCTCAGTAAATCTACACCATATGTCTATGCTATGTAGGTGTAAACTGAAATTATGGACAGCATCATAGCTTATTTGATTTTTCAAACAGCCCATGAACAAATCAGCATCTATCGGTGCAAATGACACGCCCATTGCTGTTTTAGTTAGCTGTAAATAATTTTCATCCCAAAGTTAATTATGTTCTTTAAGACACAACAGAAGGGAAATGAACCCAGGGGAGTAAATCTTACCTTTTTTCAACAGGAACATTAGCATACCCTTTTAGAATGCTTACATGCTGAAATAGGCAAGTTCATTTGTTTATGTGATTATGTTATTATATCAGTGTAGCTGTTTATAATTTTATTTATTGTTATTGAGTTTTCAAAAGGTGTGTATATATTTCTGGTTGTGATAAAATTAGTCACAATTTATTTATTTTTATTTTATATTACACATGTATTTCCAGTGGGCTACTTAAGCTGATAAACTAGTGTTTGTCATTTGCTACTGAAAATGGACACTAAGCTATTCATTCATTTTTGGTAAAATGTTCTTGTATAAATCTGAAACCTACAACACATCGAAATTCTGCCACAGAACTTCTCTCCCTGGTAATTCTCGGCAAGTCAGGGATACCATGAGTTGTTTTTATCGTATCATTCATTCTTTCTTAGCTTTTCATTAGTTTTTGCAGTGCATCTCATATATATATATATATATATATATATATATATATATATGTATGTATACGGTTCTGTTTAACTTTGTCAAACGATGCTTTGGTCGACCTGTGTTTAACCGACACAATTTAGTCAACTAAACAGATGATCAACAGATGTGCAAGACTAATAATCCCCAGGTAGGGGAATATACCCTTTTCCCCAGGGATTGTGAGATACTGGAGTTAGAATATATAATTAAAAGTTGGGGGGGGGTGCAGGACCCCTATGTAAATTTTTTTTTTTTTTTTTGCATGCACCAACATTAATTCTTGGCACAGGCATAGTAGCATGTCAAAGTGCATAATGCTGATTAATTTGTTTTGACATTATGCATGTTGACAGAAATAGATTTCGACTAATTTAAATATATCCACAACCCCTTTTCTCCAGTTTTGCATGTGGTGTTGTGGTGTCACTTCAACAGTGACAATCATCTAGAGCCAAGGTTTACACCACCTGGTGGCTAGCCCTGCTGCACACCTACGGCCAATTTAGAGTGTCCAATCCACCTACTGTATGTCTTTGGAATGTGGGATGAAACTAGAGCTCCCCCAGAAGAAACTCACATGAACACAGGGAAGGTGTGCAGACTCCACAAAGGCACCCCAGCCAAGAATTTAACAGGGAGCCTCTTGCAGTGAGGCTACAATGCTATCTGCCGCACCAGTGTGCCACATAAATATATATATATATATATATATATATATATATATATGCATGTATATATAGACAGATATAGATATATGTAAATATATCTATATCTATATATTAAAATTAGCCTTGTTATTTCACCACACATCGACCACTGTTTCAGTTCTCAGCTGGAATATATTTTCTGTGAAACTGACATGTTCTCTCCATATTCATATGGGTTTCCACAAGAGTCTCCATTTTTTCCATGTATCCTAACACCATGCCTGGTAAGGATAAGTTGCCCCTACATGCAGTCTGCTTCTATGTGTGCATGTGTGTTTCTGTGTGCTGTAATGAACTGGCATTATATGAAAGTGGTTCCTCCCTTGCATCTGTTGCTTGCTGGTAAAGGATCTAATCCCAGTGACTCTGAACTAGACTAAAGTGAATACAGAAAATAGATGGCTAGATATAAATATAAACATTACAATGCATATTGAACAGACTAATCATGGGAATGTCTTTTACTTTCAGAAAGGCATCAGACATACCAGCATCCTCAGGTAAAATTCAGAATTGTTCTTAACCATTTACTGAGCTTTTTTGTATCACTGATTGTAAAAGAATGTAAATATCATCAGTAAAGAACAATCTTAAAAGTGCTGCAAACCATGTCAAAAAAGACTGTTCAGTTTCTTCATTCTTCTTATAGGCACAACACAGTAAGTTGCCAAAGAAACTTGACTTTTTGTGACTACAAGGCAGGAACAGTCACCTCCTACTGGGACTAACAAACAAGGTGGTGTAATTGAATGCCTGTCCTCTCAATAGGAGGTTTCTTGAACAAACAGACTGACTGTATGTTCTGAGACCAGTTAATATGTTTGAATCCTCTTAGTAACTAGATATCCCCAGGGAACAAGTGATAGGAATTGTCCTATCATGCTAAAAGCTTTGAAACACCCAGCTTGTTCAAACAAGGCAACCCCCCAACCATACTGTTCTGCCATCTGTCCCTTAGTCTCTTCAATTTAAAAGATAAATAACCATTTTGTGGTTACTTAAATATACAAATGAGTGTCCTACCATGTCATTCTGACTATTTCTGAAGCTGCATAAAAACATATTACCTGCAGAGATACTGCAAACAGATTATATTACCTATGCTTGACAGCAGAAAAAGACATTGCTCTGTGTCTAATTGTGTTTAATATTTTGCCACTCCTCTATTCCTACCTTTGCTCATACCCTTTCTTTACCTGCTGCATGTCTTGTTGAATGACTCAGTGGATTCCTTCACCATCACTGTTTCTTGGAGTCCATTTCATTGGTCCACAACACTCTGAAGCAGTAGTTTCAGAGATCTACTGGGTAAGTGATCCCTAGTCTGAATGCCCCCTCCTTCCCATTTCTGTTCTTCCTCTTCAAAATGATTGCCTCACATCTGTCTAACATGATCATTTGCACCAGTATCATGTCTCTGCTGTCACTTGTAGTCTCAGGTGTGCAGAGCTGAAACTTCTGTAATACGTGGTCATATTCCTTCAACTGCATCCTGATGATCTTTTCTTATGGCTTTCCTGTGGATTCCTTCTAGCAGGCTGATTTTTGCTTCCTTATATGGTCTCCAGAACTATACACAGTACTAAAGGTATGGTCTGAGTAAAGCCTTTTAGAGTAGAAGCATTACCTCTTTGCTTCTGGAATTCATCACCCCAGAATCCACCTGCTGCAGCTACTGCTCCTGGAGGACTCATCCAGCTGTGATAAATTCCTGAAGATCCTTTTCCTGCTCAGAAACTATCATTTCCACTCCTTTAGTTGATACTATTGTGGTCTAGATACAGCACTATGAATTTTTCAGCACCAAAACTTCCAGCTGTCACCTTTCTATCCAAATGGCCAGACTCAGAATTCTTCCTCAGACTATTCCCGTCTTTCTCCATTGGCATACCTTTATTTCCATCATTAGCAAACAAGCTGATTCCATTCTGTGTACCCTGAGATATATCTAAAGCAAAAGCAGAGAGTATTGGACTAAGGACTAATCTGTGCAGTACTCCACTATCTGTTGTCTTTATTGCTATTGTTCTCTCTCGCCACAACCATCTGTGGCCTACTCTTGAACCATGCAGTAGAGTATTTCTGCCATTTTGGTCCTACTCCTTGCCCAATTCAACAGTTTTTCTGTCGCCATCTGTGTAGGATCTTGTCAAGGGCCTTAGTGAAGTCCATATAGACCATCTGTATCAGCTGTCCACTGTCAAGTTCAGCTATAACACAGTCATAAAAATGTGTTTCCTCAAAAATATGTTTAAAAAGAGTATATGGAGCTGCTTACTTCTGCTTGGTGTGATGGATCTGCAGTGTTCTTATGACACTCAGTCTTGCTGGCTGGATTCTTGCTAAAATTCAAAGTCTGATTATATTTGCATTCACAGTCTGTTGCATACAGAAACTTGCAGAATATACACTGATGAGAGAATATACTTTGCAGCACTTGTCTTTAAGAGCAGTAACCAATAACTTTTATAATAAATAAAACTAGACAAACGTTGCAGCTTAAAAGTACTGTTCCAACTTTACTTCTCATATAGTACAGATGATGTGAGAGATATAACATTTACCTCAGAACACCAAATGTGTTCCTACCATATCCCAAACAACTGGATTTATACAGCTCTTTATATACTCTTTTTAGTCATGCATAAACATATTTTTGAGGAAACACATTGTTCTGTATTCTTATTTTGGAGAGTTGCTTATCCTGTAGAAACAATACTAAACTTCCTTGTTTAACAATGTCTTGTAAGAGACCAGCTTTTCTGACAGTGTGAATATCCTGTAACAGTGTCCTGATGTCCATGTAGAAAAACATATTTTTGAGGAAACACATTGTCCTGTATTCTATTTGGATCTTTGTATAAAACACATGTTCTTATGTCAATGCTGATAAGCATATCCTGTTTTTTATGAAGAAAAACATATTTTTGAGAAAACACATTGTCCTGTATTCTATTTGAATCTGTGTATAGAAACATGTGTTCTTATGTCAATGCTGATAAGCATATCCTGTTTTATGAAGAAAACATATTTTTGAGAAAACACATTGTCAGAGATCAGCTTTTCTGACAGTGTGAACATCCTGTATTTTATTTGGATCTTTGTAAAACATCTGTTCTTGTGCCATCCTGTTTTTCCATGCAGAATAACATGTCATTGTTCTTTAAAAGCAGATTTTGCATTTTGTTGTGCATACATCATGCCTTGAGTCTGTAAGGGAATAATGTCCATTCAGCAGATTCCTTTCCAAGCCATGGTCATTTAGTATGACTGCTGATCACATATTACTTTTCAGATTTATATTCATAAAATCTAACAATTCCCTCTGTTTTTAAACATACTCAAAACATTTTATATAGAAAACACAAGAAACAAACCTTTAGTTTGATACAACAAATCAAAATGCAATTTTAAATAGTTAATACAATGATATTAAAGTATTACTACCAAAACTGAATGTATTTAACAACTTTTTCTTTTGCAGACCATTCTGTGAAAATATTTTATCAGTTATGAGCTGTGTCTGCTTTCAATTTATTCTTTTGCAATCACAGAATTTAATTTATGACTTAGAACTGTTTCATTAACTCTTTGCAGCTGTTGAATTAACTATAAGAGACAGTAACCATGTGCTACTGCAAGCATTTATACACTACTGAAAACACACAATTTCAATGTCATTTTAACCATAACATTGTGGTCATGTCTTTGAACTGCTCAATAACATCTTGGTAAAACACTGAACTGGGCTTAGATAATAAATATTTGAAAGCAATTTACTGGGGTAAAACCAATGATATTACAACTTGACAAATTACTTTTGAACTTATTACGATGTATCCTGTACAGTATGTATTTACACAGACTGTTTGCTATTTATGTATTTCAATCTAGTAGGTACCCTGGACCCATTTTTTATTAAATATGGTTTTCACACATATTTATTACTAGACATTAATCTCATTTGTACTGAATTCTTCTGCATTTGTACATACAATGACTATAAAGTACATTTAGTCTAATCTTACAAATTTAATAACATTAATATTAAGCAAAATCTTGGAAAATGTTTGTCTCTTTAGAAATATCTAGTGGAATTGATACCAAATCCATATGTCCTGTTATTTTAAACTACATACTCAACAATTATTATATTCATGCTTTTTTTATACCAACATTGTTTTGTCAAAAACATATTGAAAATAGTGACCATTCTTGCTATTAGAAACATTTATGCATTTTTGCATATCTTTATTCTCTCTTGTATAGCTGTAATCAGTTTTAAGCCATCTCTTGTTTTTTTTTAAACCATCTCTTGTATAGCTTTACGTTTAACAGGCTGTAAATATAATTTAATTCTAAACAATACAATAATAACCATTATGATAGCTATTAACAACTTGTAAAATATCTTATCCTGTCAGGTTTAATCCAGTTTACCAGTATTTCTAATACACTAATACCTGTTTTTCCCTCTACCTAAAAGAGTATTGTCAAGAATGAATGAGATATTTTTTTTTCCTGTAGCTTTATTTTAGACCCTTATTATTTATTTTTATGTAGCTTTATTTCAGACCCTTGTTTATTTTTTCTGTAGCTTTATTTCAGACCCTTGTTTATTTTTTCTATAGCTTTATTTCAAACCCTTGTGCAGTGCTGCTTATACGGTCAGTGTAAAACTGAGAAAGTACCCCTCCCCCGTAGTACTTCAGCACTGTTTACCTGCCCTATGCTGTGAAAATAGAATGTATGTTAGCCTAACACTATGGTTATACATTTATTTTATTAAATTATGAACTTTTGTCTGATTTGATATTTTTTTATAAAGCTTTTGCTGTTTACTACCACTAGTAGGCATTTACATTCTCCTACACAATTGATTTGAACTGTATATATACTATAGCCCATTTGCTGGCTGTACTTGATGCAACTGAGGTTTTTTTTTTGTCCTTTTAACATTTACTTGCAAACAGATTATAAGTGACATCTATGCACAATTGTGGCATTTTATGACAATTACTAAATAGTGTTCCCTGTAAACATTTTAACAATTATGTTTTAATAACAATGATGCTTTAGAAAAACTCAAGCTACTTATCTGGCAATCAGTCTTGTTGTTTATCTTATCTTTCCAGCATTTCCTGTAACTATTCATTCAGTCTAGGAAGGTCTGAGCTCACATTCCATACTCTGTAAACTATAGTTAATTCTTTTAGCATTTTTCCTTTAATGTGATTGTGATTTGCATAACTATGCATTTATACAACATAAATAGACATCATTTTATAATTACCTTACATGGATTTCAGTATTTTTTATTTAACTGTCCATACCATTAATTTTACAAAAACTGTTTGAATAATACCATCTGTGATTTTATTTATTTTTAAAATTCAGAACTTTGTTTGGTGTTACTATATAATTATAAACAAATTGTAAAAAACAAAATAGATATTAGTTTAACCAACACATTTATATTTATATTATTTATATTTGCTGTTGTCTGCCTGTGTATTGTAATAGATGTACTCTAGATGAAAAGAACACACATGCATGTCTGTCTTGTATATGTATATCTTTATACAAGCATGTCAGTCTTGTGATTTTAAATTTTTACTCTTATTAACTATTTTTATTTAATTTTATACACTAGAACAATTTTGTTTACCTTTCGACTATGCTAATGAATGGCATTCATATGCTTTACTTTACTGTAGTACTGATAGATGTCTTGCTTTAACTGAATGAAAGTAAAACTTTTAAAAATGATTTGTCTCTATTATCCTACATCAGATGGTACCATCCTACCATGTATGTTTAACCATTTTCAAAACATAAACATATTAGAAAATATATTTCTTTTGCACAGATTAACTGTGTATGCAGGAAATTCCCAGTCTTTGTCAGTTGAGCTAATTTATTGCCTGTATCCTGCAACTGAAGTTGAATTTCCTGTGATGTTGCATGGTCTTTCTGACATTCTTTAGTAAGCTGTTCTGCTGAATTTGAAACTCCTATGCACTTTTGAAAAGATGTATGTATAACTTGTCTAAGCTTCCTGAACTCATTGTGTCTGTCGTTTAGAAGTTTACTACATTCCTTTGTAACAAAATGTACTAGGGGTTCTATCAGTAACTGATTTGACTCACATGTGGTGACAGGACATAACTGTTCAACATCAGAATGTAATGGAAACACTTTACCCTTAGTTAATTCTTCAGATCTGTCTTTACAGTCTATTTTTATATTTGCAATATGATGCAATATTTTTTTATGACATAATACACAAAATGCAGTTTTTGTTGAATCACACAATAAACATTTGTCATTTTTCACATGGTTTTTTTTTGAGATACCAGTCAAATATTGTAATACATTTGCATAATGCCTTACTATCAACCTGCCCTAATAAGGTTTTACATTTACTAATGTGCTGTGTATACCAACATAGCATTTTACTAAAATTTGGTTTACTCCTGCATGAATTATAAATAATATCCATACTATCTAGTAATATACAACCTGTCTAGGAATACAGAAACTATATATGAATATACAAACTGTCTTAAGAATATAAAAACTCTCTTAAGAATATACAAACTGTTAACATCATCCACACTAAATATGTGACACAGAAAAAAGTCTTACCAGTTAGCAAGAAAACAGGTGATCAGGCTGCTATTGCAGATGGCTGGAAATTTTCAAAGTCACTTGAGAAGCTGGGAAAGCACAACAGGCAGTGGACTGATGGGCTAGTGGATATCCCCCTTTTCTTGAAGAATTTATGGCACTGCGAATTTCTTGAACTAGTCTCACTCCGGATTGTAGACGTCTAAAAAACTTTACTACTGAAAGCTGCATAAACTGGAATACTTCTGTTCAGAATTGACACATACGTACAAATGTTAGTTACTGCAATTTAACTGAAGTGACCCTCTGCAGGGCTTACCATCACTCCTTCTGTGTTTGAATGCAGATTGTAGGTTCAAATGCAGACTAGCTTGCCATTGAAAAATTATATGGTGCTAGTCACTCAGCTGCCTCGCCATTGAAAAAATATTATATGGAGCTGCTTACTTCTGCTTGGTGTGATGGATCTGCAGTGTTCTTATGACACTCAGTCTTGCTGGCTGGATTCTTGCTAAAATTCAAAGTCTGATTATATTTGCATTCACAGTCTGTTGCATACAGAAACTTGCAGAATATACACTGATGAGAGAATATACTTTGCAGCACTTGTCTTTAAGAGCAGTAACCAATAACTTTTATAATAAATAAAACTAGACAAACGTTGCAGCTTAAAAGTACTGTTCCAACTTTACTTCTCATATAGTACAGATGATGTGAGAGATATAACATTTACCTCAGAACACCAAATGTGTTCCTACCATATCCCAAACAACTGGATTTATACAGCTCTTTATATACTCTTTTTTAGTCATGCATAAACATATTTTTGAGGAAACACATTGTTCTGTATTCTTATTTTGGAGAGTTGCTTATCCTGTAGAAACAATACTAAACTTCCTTGTTTAACAATGTCTTGTAAGAGACCAGCTTTTCTGACAGTGTGAATATCCTGTAACAGTGTCCTGATGTCCATGTAGAAAAACATATTTTTGAGGAAACACATTGTCCTGTATTCTATTTGGATCTTTGTATAAAACACATGTTCTTATGTCAATGCTGATAAGCATAGCCTGTTTTATGAAGAAAAACATATTTTGAGAAAACACATTGTCCTGTATTCTATTTGAATCTGTGTATAGAAACATGTGTTCTTATGTCAATGCTGATAAGCATATCCTGTTTTATGAAGAAAACATATTTTTGAGAAAACACATTGTCAGAGATCAGCTTTTCTGACAGTGTGAACATCCTGTATTTTATTTGGATCTTTGTAAAACATCTGTTCTTGTGCCATCCTGTTTTTCCATGCAGAATAACATGTCATTGTTCTTTAAAAGCAGATTTTGCATTTTTGTTATTGCATATATCATGCCTTGAGTCTGTAAGGGAATAATGTCCATTCAGCAGATTCCTTTTCCAAGCCATGGTCATTTAGTATGACTGCTGATCACATATTACTTTTCAGATTTATATTCATAAAATCTAACAATACACAGTACTGAAGTTATGGTCTGAGTAAAGCCTTTTAGAGTAGAAGCATTACCTCTTTGCTTCTGGAATTCATCACCCCAGAATCCACCTGCTGCAGCTACTGCTCCTGGAGGACTCATCCAGCTGTGATAAATTCCTAAAGATCCTTTTCCTGCTCGGAAACTATCATTTCCACTCCTTTAGTTGATACTATTGTGGTCTAGATACAGCACTATGAATTTTTCAGCACCAAAACTTCCAGCTGTCACCTTTCTATCCAAATGGCCAGACTCAGAATTCTTCCTCAGACTATTCCCCTCTTTCTCCATTGGCATACCTTTATTTCCATCATTAGCAAACAAGCTGATTCCATTCTGTGTACCCTGAGATATATCTAAAGCAAAAGCAGAGAGTATTGGACTAAGGACTAATCTGTGCAGTACTCCACTATCTGTTGTCTTTATTGCTATTGTTCTCTCTCGCCACAACCATCTGTGGCCTACTCTTGAACCATGCAGTAGAGTATTTCTGCCATTTTGGTCCTACTCCTTGCCCAATTCAACAGTTTTTCTGTCGCCATCTGTGTAGGATCTTGTCAAGGGCCTTAGTGAAGTCCATATAGACCATCTGTATCAGCTGTCCACTGTCAAGTTCAGCTATAACACAGTCATAAAACTAGATTTGAGGAAAGAATATGACTAGAGTGGAGAGGACAACTCTAAAGTTTTGGAATGGCCCAGCCAGAACTCAGACCTAAATCCAATAGAAAATCAGTCGGGTGACCTGAAGAGGGCTGTGCACAAGAGATGTCCTTGACAAATTTCTTGTGCTTTTGCAAGGAAGGCTGAGCAGATATTGCCAAGTCAAGATGTGGCATGCTGATAGACTCCTACCCAAGAAGACTGAATGCTGTAATTAAATCAAAAGATGCTTCAACAAAGTATTAGTTTAAAGGTGTGCACACTTATGCAACCAGCTTATTGTACATTTTTTATTTTTTATATTATTTACCCTAACAGATTTGTTTATTTTTTAACTGAACTGTACAGGTTATAGGCCACATTAAAGGTGGGGAAAGTTTTGAAATGATTTATTGTGGTCTCATTTTTTTATATCACAAAAACCTGGCATTTTAACAGGGGTGTGTACACTTTTTATATCCACTGTATAACTACTCTAACAAAACCTTTTTCCGGGAATGAACTAGACGTGTTATTTAAAATAAATCCCTTTATTTCGTTGAATTCACTGTTAATGTCTGAGAAGCTATCGCTTTTAACATTAATCAGTACAGTGTTACTTACTTGCATTAGCTGTCCCAGTAAATGTGCCACTGATGTACATCTGTAAAGCTCATTCCATTCAAATTAGCGTCTTCCCATCTCTCAAGCTATTCCAATGCCTTTTCTTTCAAATTCCTCTGAAAATAACTTCAATATTTGACTATGATAGTTTAATCTGCTCAAAGTTCACCAAGGAATTTGTACTTATAGGTTCATAGGTGTTTACTATGTTAATGAACACAAGGGTTTTTTTAAGCTTATAGTCATGCATCCCAAATCTCTGACAAGTTCATTTCTGGGTAAGTAAGCAGGAGCTTGGGAGGTGAAACAGCCACAAGTAGGGGCCTTGAAGATGAACCATTTACAGGCTGCTTGTGTCCATTAGAGACAGAGGTGCCAAACCAAGGATGAATTTCCTGTTCCCCATCCAAATGTCGAAGTCTCACTTGAATTGGGTTAGGGTCTGCTTCACATGGATGGGCAGCCTGTTCCAGAAAAGGAGTAGTCTCTGGGATACATACCTGTCTCTCCAACAGGTCCTATTTATATCACATGCAAAGTTTAAGTCTTTAGAACAGGTAATTCTGGTGCTGTTTGTTTTGTGGATATGCAGGAGGTCCATCAGAGTGGGGTCTGAAATTCCTTGTATGCCAGGCATAGATCTTCCCTCAACAGCCTGTAGGAGACAGAATGGAGGGATAGGGCCTTGAGGCGGTCTGCATAGGACATACTACTTCTGTCCTGCATTCTTTTAGTGAGGAACCTCTGTGGATGTTCCAGTTGCTGGATATGCCCAGTTAGGTACATACAAAAGGGGGCACTGTACTCAATGGTAGGTCTGATGAATGCCAAATACAGTGGAACAATGATTTCCTTGGCTCTAGATGCCACACCTTTGTTTATAGTTTGCACAACATAGAATGATTTCCTTACTACCATAGACACATATGTGTCCCCAAGTCCCTGATTACTTAATCAACTTTTGGGGGTATGTTGTCTATATGATATTTACCAGGGTGGATGACTTCTGAAGGATACTGTTATGCATTTCTTGGCATTCAGTTTTAGTCCATGGCTCTGGCACTAGTTGTTTGTCTGTGTCATCTCTTCCTGGAGGGCATTTGTGTTGGTGTGCAATTCGATGACAGCTCCTAATTTTCAAATATCTGCAAATGTAGTCACCCAGAGGCCATTGACATTGGTCTTGGCTTCAGAATTATGCCAAAAAGCAGTGGTTTCAGTACTTATCCCTGAGGGACTTTGCTTGTGACTGATCTCTTTGTAGAGAGGGACTCCACAATTCTAACTTCCTGGATCCTGTCTGTGAGACAGCTAGCTGTCTACTGGGCTACACAAGTGTTTGTACCTAACCTGTTAAGTTTGTCAACAATGTCTGAGTGGGGTATTGTGTCAGATACCTTGGCCAGGTCAAGGTAGGCAGTGTGAATTATTTTGCCCTCATCCATTGCTTTGGTGGCCTTCTCAAAGAAGCCCACCAGGTTGAGTAAGCATAACCTGGGCTTGATGAAACCCAATTGGGTTGAGTCCAGTGTCTGGAGGTTTCCTATGTCATTGTTGATCATTTCCATGACAATTCTTTCCTTGGCTTTGCATTCGAGACTAGAGAGACTTAAAGGTCTGCTGTTTCCAGGGTCTGTAGATGGCCCGCCTTTGTGCAGAGGGATGACTGTTGCTGTTCTCCATTCATGAGGCATGAAGCATGTTTGGATGTTACAGTTAAATAGCAATTCCAGATGGCCTGATAGATCATGTTTCATGCTATTTAGAAGGCATTCTGGGATGCTGTCTGGGCCCATTGATGCAGTGTTCTTGGTCTTAGAGATAGGATTAAGGACCTGTTCCATAGTGATAATGGGGGAGTTCTGTTTGATGGTATTTTCTGATGGATGGTTGACAGGGAGACAGGGGTAAAGTTGGAGCTGAATTTGTTGATCAGTAGGTTTGCTATATCTTCTGGCTCAGTACAGGTGGCTCCCTTTACAGTGATCTATGCATACAATTGTATAGTGTGTTTTGTTGTTGCGGACATAGCTAAAGAATGCCTTGTGTTTGTCCTTGACCTGGGAAGCCAAATTTACCTGAAATGTGGCCTTGGTAGACTATATGTTCTCTTGAGTTGTTTGTTTAGTTTGATGAGTGCTTTTATCCTGATGGGTGTTGCACCTCCTAATTTTTGCCATAATTTTCTTCCTTCTGTTATACAGACTGTTAATCTTATGATTCCACCAGGGCAACTTGTTTTTGAGTTAGTTCTGTACATCTTCCAGGTGCGTACAGCTGCCTCTATACAGCTGTTTACACACTTATGTAGAGTTTCTGTGAACAGTTCTGTGTAGGCAGCAGTGTCCTCACTGTTTAAGGGGACTTGAAATTTTGCCAGGTTATCACTTAATAATAAGAAGTTAGCCTTAGAGTAGTTCCCGAATATTCCAGGGTTAGCTGGGGTTCCAGTTTTTATTTTTACTTCAAAGGTGACCATTTTGTGGTCTGATCTTACCACCACTAGGGAGTGTGCAGCTCTCTCCCATATTAGTGAACACTAGATTCAGTATGGTTGCACCCTTTGTTGATGTACTGACAATCTGGTGAAGGGGGTTTGTGTTTACAAAATCCAGGAAGTTAGCCTTAGTAGAGTACTTCCTGAATATTCCAGGATTATCTAGGGTTCCAGGTTTCATTTTTTACTTCAAAGGAGACCATTTAGTGTCTGACCTTACCAGAGAAGGCATTACACTAGAGAGTGTGCAGTACCCTCCCATATTAGTGAGGACCAGATCCAGTATGGTTGCACCCCTTGTTGGTGTCCAGGGAGTTTGTGTTTACAAAATCCAGGCATCTATGTGCCTGTACATTTGGTATTGTATATTTTTCCAGTTAATAGTGGGGTAATTAAAGTCGCCTATGAATATGGTATTGGGTTGGATGGTGAATGTTTCCAGTAAGTTTAAATACTTGATATGAGTTTCCTGGGTTATAAAGGGGGAAATTTAGTTTGCAAGGTAGTGGTATTGGATTTTGTCTATGGTCATGTGAACATGGAGAAGCTCAAGTACATTGTTCTGTTTGACCAGCCCTGAAGTATATTTATTTTTGATGTAATCAAGTCGCCTCCACCTTTAGTTCCCTGTTTGTGTAGTAGCTGATCTAAATGTGTGGAAGGTATTATAACCTTGCACTGACAGTGTGCTCTGTGCAGCTTTAAATCATGTCTCAGTGACCACATAGACATCAACATTCGCTAGGGTGAAGAGCATTTCCAGGGAGTGTAGTTTTTTGTTTATATTCCTAGCATTGAGCAGTGATACCTTTATATTTTCTTGGTTTTGATTTATGTGGAAGTGCTTTCAGTTTGGCATTGCCTAAAAAAGGCACTATGGGGGAGGACAATGTTTTATCTAATATTTGAAAGGTAGAGGGGAGAGGTGCACACCATCCCTGGTAAAGCAGCGTGGTTCATTAACCATCTCCTTCCATGCTGACAAATACTGCACCCCCTTAGAGTGACACCAGAAATTAAGTCAATTATTAAAGTCAGTCATCTTGTTCTTATTATGGCATCATCCTTGCAGATGGTAAAATACTGCTCCATGCTAGGCTTATGTTAGGCTGGGACACGTATTCCAAGAGCTCCATGATGTTTGCCTTTATATACTCTAAGTCATTTGCACCCACATGGACTACAAGTCATACTAGTACTTGTGGTCCATGACCTGAGTGCGCGCATAAAGTGGCAGAGCCTGGCCCTTGGTAAGCAACTGACCATGACTTTCTCCTTACTCAGCCTGGTGAGACGGACATCAGTGTGTCTCACAATGGAGTCTCCAATGACTAAAACGTTGGATTCTGTGGTGGCTTGCCTTATGGGCTTAGAAGTACATGCTCCATGAGATTATGTGGGTGTTGTTTTGCAGTAGTGCATTTGGAGTTGCTGAAGGTGTTTGTTATATGTAGTTTGTCTAGGAGGGCTTTGGGGTTTAGGAAGATTGCATTTAAGTGTCTCAGCATATGTGAGACTGTGTGCCTGCTTTGAATTGCTTGTGGTGGGTGCAGCATGTGTACTACTGACAACCTTATTGACATTAGGAGTGTGTTTATGAGAGACTTTGCCTCCAATGACATTGTGTAAATAAATCTCTCACATACCATATCAGTTTGTTTTAGAATTAACTGGTTGTCAGTAAACATGAGGCACTTTCTACTACTACTACTACCAGTTGCCCACATTTGCTCTCTGGTTCCTGTGACTGTTGTCCATGTCTGATCCTTTCTGTTTGACTTACTTCTTCAGTTTCAGATTAGTTGCTGTTAATATTCAGATCTTGCTGAAGAGTTCTGTGTTGTGTCAGTGAATCACTGCAAATTTATTAATCCACTTTGATTTTAATCTTCATCAACTTTTGTGTAAAACTGACCCTGCCTTCTTCTGGTTCAGTTGGTTGTATTTATACAGGGCTTATTCAGGACTGACTACACATTGTCACTGCTGTAATCAGTACTTGTGCTGGAACTTCTTTTCCTTCCTTTTATTTATAGTGATTTCACATTTTCTATATGCTCAGTAGTTGGATGTGAATTACACCAGAAGCAGCTGATTTGTGTGTGGGGGGTTAAATAGTTATAATGGTGTTCTGTTAAAGTGGTAATAGGACTAAAGGTGATTGACAGAGAGTTTCTTAGAAGTATGACACATCTATTAGTGGTGAGATGTTGCATGTGCAGTTAAGTAACTATGAAAGAAACTGTAATGGGGTGTGTGTGGGAATTGGAGGGAGGGTAAGGGGAGTGTAACATAGCTAACAGTAGTAAGGTTATGTGGAGAAAGGCTTACCCACGTTAATTGTACCTTCCAAGAGCTATCAGAGAGAAATTCTGAGTCCTTCAACATACACAACATTGGCAAGAAGCATAACCGAGGGAGAAGTGCTTGTTAGTTGTTCAACTTTATGTGAATATCTTGAAACAAAACTATAGCAGGGTGAACAAGTATGGGTAACTATAAACTGAATTTTGGAGCAACCTTTACTGGTTACGCCATTTGTTGGTATTTAACTAACAGTGCTGTATAAGGCAGCCTGGGGATGAGATGCTAGGCAAAGCATCCCACTCTGTAAGAATACTTTTTTGGGGCAGAGGCAACACAGTGAAAGAGAAGAGACGATGGATAGAATTAGTCCCGGTGCTGTGTTACACTGGAAACAGGTGACTGTTCTGCTTGTGGTGCTACCTCCTGCACCTTACTTGTGGTTACTGACAATTGCTCCATACTTGCACTCCATGAAAAGCACAGACAGTCCATGTTGTCAACTTTAATGTCTTATTCCCAGCGAGTCCTTGCTTATCACTCCTGCAATAGCAAGTCAAGGTGGAGAGGGAGCATTTATTACTAACAAATATTGCCAACATTCAGCTAAATGTTGTAAGATTTAAGGTATAGCATTGGTCCTAGTAGGTTTAAACTGCAACATACGCAAAAGAGAAACATGTAAAAACATTAAAATGAATCACATTAAATCAAAGATTGAGGCTTAATGTCCAAAGCTAACAAATTATAGTATCTCTGATGTTTGGAGCTGAAAGGCTCATTGCACATAACCAGCTGAGAAAGCAGATGCTTAAGAGGATATACAAATCAGGTCTTGGAAAGTGAAATGAAAATGAATAGCTAAAGATATAATGTATTGGTCTGGAGTGTCATCACACAGAGTAAGTGATTTAAAACAGAGGTATATGTGATTCTTGCCTTAATATTTCTTCTCTTGGATCATTAACTTATACAGTATGAGGTCATTGTTAGACGAAGTCATCCAGAAATTAGTTTCAGTCTAAACTGAAGAAGCAACATACTTAGTATGTGTAGATTATTTTGCCAAGTATCCTAAGTGATTAAGCTGATAGACACTACAAGTTCCACAGTGATACGTATACTGAAGTTTAGATTTTCAGAAGAAGCATACCTGATATTTTTGCATCAGACAAACAAGGTTTGAAAAAGAATGGGAGATTCAACATATAGCTACAAGTCCACATTACCTACAACTGAGTGAACAGTAAATAATCTGATGTGCAAGGACACTAACTGCAGTTACAGAGATCGTCTTCTTGCAATTTTGTAATATAGAAATAGTCCATTGTAAAGAATCAATCTCTCACTAGCTCAACTGTTGACAGGAAGATGGTGAAACGTAAGCTCATTTCAACTTATTTTCTGATAGCACAGAATCAAGGTAAAGTCAAAAAGTGTCGGGAAGGAATCAGCAGAGATGGACATTTTCTTATGATAGACTGTCTAGGAATTATCTGATGTAAAGCTAGGAGAAAGAATCAGAATTTAGCAGTCATGGAAAGGTTGACAGATTGGAGCAGTAGCTAATTGTTCAGCAGAAGAGCTCAGATCACTTGCTGTCAGTGGAGAAGTAAGAGAGTGTGCAGAAGAAATAGGGGCATCTATTCAAGTCAAATTCATTTAAGCAAGAAGTAATGTTGCAGAAAGCTCACAAGAGTATAAAGATGTACAAAATGTTGCAGACAGATCACAACAGTACAAAGATGTACAACAGCCTTGTAAAAGTGGTGACTCCCACAAAAGTCTCACAAAGATGAAGAGCAGCTTTAACTGTTGTAAAAACAGACTTGAGAAGATGTCAGACCAAGATCCAGTAGTCCCTTCACAATGTCAAGAGGTGGAAGAATTATTAGATGTCAGCTTGATACCTAAAGAGTTCATAATGTTTAAATATAAACAGCAGACTCTGAAGTCTGAAAAGGTGCATAATAGGGTTTTGAAAACCTTAGGTCTTATAAAGTACATCTGTCCTTGACAAGCTAGTGTAGAAGCAACGCTAGATTTATCAAATAAATTTACATTCATGCATGTCTACCTCAGAAACATAACTTTTTATAGTCTATAAAAAGGGGGAGATATAGGAAATGGTACTGTAATAAGCTGGATGCACTTTTATTAATGCATGTCATATGATATGTTGTAATAAGCTGGATGCACTTTTATTCAGTTAATGCACATCATGTGGTATGCTCCCTGTTGACCTGCCAGTCACAGGAAAGACCTAATAGCTTGTTAACATGTCCACAGTGTGTGTCATTTGTCAGTATTATGATACTATAATTGTTACTGTATGGCTGCATTTCTCAGTTTACTTAAAACTTATGTCATAATTCCATATGATAATTTCAGTAAGCACTGCCAAAATACTTGACTTTGGGTATCATACAAAGTTACACATAGATCTAGTTAGGAAGCAGCTGAATGTATGGAAAGCAAACCATGCAGAGCTTGGAAAAGAACAGAAGTAAGATAGTCAAGTGTTTCGACGTTAGAAGAGAAAGTAATAAAGAAGAATAATAGAGAAACAGAAGAGAATTCCATAAATGTATTGCTACAAATGCCACAAAGGAGACATGATTTCAGAAGTTAATCTCAGAAAAGGCTGATGGCACTGTACAGGAATGACAGAAAAAAGGAGGTTTAAACCCGAAGAGTAGCACTGAAAAGGAATTAACTATTTTATTTGTATTTATCCTTTTGTTGACTGGGTTAGTCCCACTAGACTAGGCTAATGTCCTCTTTTCAGAGGAGACTCGGGTTGGCATTTCTATTACTAGCAGAAGTTTGGCAGGAGCATTGGGGAACTTCCCCTGGTCTTTTCATTAGGTTTCATGGGATCTTCTACATCTACCTGAGCTACCACCAACTGAAAGATATGGGACATCAGTTTAACATCTCATCTGACGGACAATACATTCAGGAGTGCATGTGGAATATATTATTAAGCAGTACAGTATAGTAGAAATATTTAAAATAAAATATTGTTTTATTGCAATGTTCAGACCGTCTTTCTCTAATCTCCATCTATACCATCAACACGGAGCTCTAACAGAAGTTTAAGGCTTCATAATG
This sequence comes from Protopterus annectens, assembly GCF_019279795.1. NCBI lineage: Eukaryota > Metazoa > Chordata > Ceratodontiformes > Protopteridae > Protopterus > Protopterus annectens. Next base: position 398,514,416 of record NC_056744.1, read on the forward strand.
GCGACTTCAGTAATTGTAATAAACTCTGATTACATAAAGAATTACAACATGGTGACTCAGTGGTTAAAATTTTCTTTAGTCCTGTCCTCAGATCACTACCCCCTGTGGAGTTTGCATGTTATCTTTGTCATGTCCTTGTAGGTGTTCTGTGGGTCATGAGGTTTCCTCCTTTCTCACAAAGCATGCTGGTTGATTGGCTACTCTAAACTTTACATACATATTGCATTTACTCTGACACAGTGTCCCACATCATGGGTGATAAAAAGTTTGAAAGACCAGTTTATTTAACTGGCTAATAAATTAATAAAATAAATTATCATTTCCTATTAAATTAATATAAATGGACAGGACGATTTTACAATTGGACGGTGCAGTGGTGCACCGGTAGCATTGTCGCCTGACATCAAGAGGTTCTCCGGTTTGATTCTTGGCTGGAGTGCCTTCTGTGCGGAGTGTGCATGTCCTCCCTGCATTTGTGTGGGTTTTCTCCAGGTATTCCAGTTTCCTCCCATGTTACAAAGACATGCATCTGAAGCATTTCTTCCCGGACCACCTGAAAATTGGCTTCGTTACAAGTTGGATTTTCCCAGTAAACAAATGTTAAATAAATAAATAAATAAATGTAGTGCCTGGGCTGATAAGACAGAAAAATAATTTGCAGTGACTTGGGATTGATTAAAGGACTGGACAATACAGGGCTGGCTGAGAATGGAGTGGAAAGAATTATGTCCTTCAGGAAGAGTTATGTCTGTATACTCAGTTCATGGCAAACATTCATCTTCCTTTCATCCATCCATCCACTATACCCTTCACAGTTACAAGGGGCAGATTAGAGCGAGTCCTGCCAAGCAATTAATGCAGTACAGGAGCAAGCACTATAAGGAATGTCACACCATTGCACAGAAAGCTCACACACACACACACACACACACACACACACACACACACACACACACACACACACACACACATCCATAATCATAAGAGCATCTAGGGTCAGTATAATGTCACCAGCTAATCAGCTAGTATGGGTTTGAAGTATGTCAAGAAACCACAGACCCCAGCAAACTTCTACATTAATGTCTGCAGATTATGTACAGAGAATGCACATCAGCCAAGAAATGAGCTGGGGTGTAAGTGCTATATAGTAACAGTGCAAACTTCTGTGCCATCATTACGCCCTCATGGCACACCTAACAGGTAAAATGGGGAAGTATGATAGGTATAACCATGTGGAAATGAGTCTAAGCAGATGTTCAGATTACAGGTTCATGCAAAAAACTGCACCCACTGCTATTCCAGTAATTTGCTGTAGTACTTTTCTTGAAATGCAAAAAAAGTTACTTTTCAAAATTGTGTCCAACACCACATACACAGAATACTGACTCCTTTATTTGTGTGCCTTGAGTGCTGTGTTAAATAACTTCTCACAGCTTTTACCTCTATTTCCTAGGGACTACAAGTGCACAGGGATGTAATTTTTATGGTAGATAACAAAATGCTCAGTAAGTTTCCAAATTCTGTATCACCTAGCACAGATTGAAAGTGTCATGGACTGTTTACTCAGGCAACACTTTCACTAACAAGGACTTTAACTCTGCTTTCTATATAGCAAGCAATTTGTTTAGTGTTGGATCCATTTACCAAAACTACTGGCCTGAAAGGTGGATTTATTTTGCTGAATCTTGCATACTCTGAAAAGAACAGTAATCTTAGGACGTAGAACATTGAGAATGTTTTATTAGAATAAAATTGTAATTCATATGGCTACATGTCTAACAATATTTAATAAATGTTTTTATAAGCCTCATTTATGCTTCAAATGAAAACTTTGCAGTTAGAAACATCAGATAGCCACTCCAACATTCTATTTTTTATAGTTGTTGTTGTTTGTCTTTCGGCTTTTCCCGGTAAGGGGTCGCCACAGTGGAACACCGGTCCGCTAATGATTGGCAGTAGATTTTTACGAAACGCCGAGGTGCCAGCTCGATGCCCAACCTTCAACGAAGGCATGCCCATTTACGCATGCATGTCTTTCAAACGCTACCCAACCGCGGGGAGGACATGCAGACTCCACACAGAAGTAATGAGCATAAATAATTACTACTGTTCCTCATTTGTCTTTTTTCATAAACCTGTCTTTTTTATCATGTAGTGAGTTTAAAACTTGTCTTTCCAAAATAGACACCAATATTTATGTTGTACCAGCTTATTTAACAGCAATCTGATTTCTATACTACATAAAATTTCAAAAGCTGTCAAAATTGGGAGTAATGGAGAATTAAAAGTACTCTTTTTTTATAACTTTCTGAAATCACTGACATTTGATATTTTTCCTGACTAAAAATGTATTGCAAGTTCAGTCTCCTTTTTAAAAAGTTTCAATTTAGTAAGTCTGCTCTAACACTTGGCATGAAAGAAAATCTTTTTTCAAGTGTTTTAACTCTTTATTGGTAAACTTTTGTTAAATGAATTAGAGCCATGCATCCAGTACTGACAGGCAGAGAATCAGACATTGCCTTCTCCAGTGGTAAAAAAAAAAAATCCTTCCTCTGCCACATCCTTCACTTTACTGCTGTTCCCCTGAAGGCATGACTGTGAATTTCCATCACTTGATACACTTCCTGTGTAAACAGATGTCATCTGATTGGTTGTATAGAGCTTCTATACCTGTTTGAAGACTGTTCTGTTTGGCAGCCAAATGGGGACAGAGTAGTATTGTAGTTGGGTTGTGTTTTTTGGCTGGGGGGGGGGGAGACACTCCCAACATCTTCTTCTTTCGGCTTTTCCCGGATAGGGGTCGCCACAGTGGATCACCTGTCCGCTCATGATTGGCAGTGGAGTTTTACGGTGTCGAGTTGCCAGCCCGGCACCCAACCTTCCACAGAAGGCATACACACATGCACACACTCATGCCTAGGGCCAATTTAGAGTGTCCAATCCACCTACAGCATGTCTTTGGGATGTGGGGGTTAACCGGAGCACCTGGAGGAAACCCACACGACTACAGGGAGGACATACAGACTCCGCACAGAAAACACCCCAGCCGAGAATCGAACCAGAGAACCTCTTGCTGTGAGGCAGCAACGCTAACCGCTGCACCACTGTGGCCAAAAAAGACACTCCAACATAATGATTGGAAAATGAATTCTGACTGTTATTAGATGTTACAATTGAGAAAAAAGGAAAAGCTATCAGCGGCCAAAATTCTAACTGGATACACATTCCCTTTAACATAACCATCCTTATTGCAATCCATTTTTGTTTGCTAGTTTCCTCGTGTTTTTTCTTAATGTGCTGTAAAGTACAGCCAAGTATTAGTGTATCTTTTATTTTGTAGCGAGTGACCTTTGTGATGTCATTGGGTCATGTGATTTCTGTCTACTTAGGAAGAAGATTCCATGAATTCATTGTTCTGATTAAGTCTCTGGTGTATTGCTTTAGGACAAAAGCACTAAGCCAGCTTTAATAAAGAGCTTTGGTTCCACATCATGTGAATTTTTTTTTTGTTTTTGATGGTCGCATTGGTGCAGCAGTTAGCATTGTTGCCTCACATCATGAAGTTTTCCAGTTCAATTCTCAGCTAGGGTGCTTTCTGTGCGGAGTCTTGCATGTCCTCCCTGTGGTCACATGGGTTTCCTCCATGTGTTCCGGTTTCCTTCCACATTCCAAAGACATGCAGTAGGTGGATTGGACACTATAAATTGGCCATAGGTGAGAGTGTGTGATGTGAATGAATTATCGCGGCAGGGCTAGCCACCAGGCAGTGTAAACATTGGCTTGAGATGATTGTCACTGTGGAAGTAACACCCTGACCCCATGTGCAAAATGGGAAAAGGGGTTGAGGATGGATGGATGGGTAGAGTTAAGTGATTTTACATGCCATTACACACAATTGTAGTCAAAATGTACATTTTTTAACTGTAGATGGGCATGAGAGTTAATGCACACATTTGGGAGAGCAGTACTGTGGTCATACCCATCAGCTATTGTGGGGAATGGAGGATGTAGCATATAACAAATGTTGCCCCCTCCCAGAAAAGGTTCTTGTCTCATTAATGTGTGACAATAACTTGGGTACTGGTAGTCCATTCTCATACACTGCTGCCTGTGACTATCTCACACTGCATTTTAGAACTGTGATAGTTGGAAAATTATTATTGGCCCTCACATTTTGTGAAAGACTAGGAACTGTCAAGTTTCACCTCACATTCATGAAGTCAGTTGCTGAACAAACAACTGTGTCCTGACATGCAGGTTTACTCACTCCCTTGCATTAGAATGTACGCCTGATGAATGAAAAGGTGTGCTGTTCATGGATATGCTAGATACCAACAGCTCCTGAGATTTGGAAGTTTCCATTCTGTAGCCCCCAAACCTGTTTTCTCCCAAAACACTGGGAACTGCCCTTTTACAAGTAATTAAGGAAGTACTTAAATGCAGCAGATTTTCAAACAGCAGACAGTTTTTGGGCATAGCCATGGCATTATATAACTTCACTAGTCCTAACTGATATTATCCTGATAAACACCAGCATGGATTATGTCACTAGGGCTGTCTCTTTTGGGATTTACTTAAAAATACTGAAATCCCAAATAACCGAATCACACCATCTCGAATGCACAATCACGAACACTTACAAACCCGAAAGTCTGCAATTGTGAATGTCACAATCTAGAAGCAGTTTAATAAATAACCCTGCTCCCTTTAAGTAGACGTACATTGTACCAACTCAAATATGACGTCCAACTGTTTTTTCCCACCTGGAACTCTTGGCGTGGTATACAAAGTGATTCAGTTGCAAAAAGGAAAGGATGTACTGATTATAGATGGGTACGTATACCATCTGGAGAAAAAAACAGTGCCCAAACATTACTGGTGTTGCAAATGGAAAAGATCCATGAAGTGCAAAGGTAGGCTAATCAGTACTGCCATTGCCGAAGGTGAACAACTGTTAAAAAGTTTTCCACACTCACATAGAGGGGACCCTACCAAAGTAGAGCGTTACAGTACATGTGCAGACCTGAAACATAGAGCACTTGTTTCTCGTGATTCCCCCTGTCTAGTTGTTTGAGATGTAGTAGCGTCTACCTCATTAGATGTTGTCCCCCACCTCCCAAACAAAACAGCATTGCTGCTGCAAGTGGGGAGGGTGAGATAGGTTCATAGGTAGGTACTAGGCTATTGGCCTAAGGGCCTACGTAAGCCTAGCCAACAAGGTTCCCTGGCTTACGCCACCCAAGAAAGTTATTTTCCTGTGTCACTGTCGAGCAGAGACACAGAAGTGATCCCCGGGGTGTATTTCCTATTTCCCATCCACTCATCAATATTTTTCTTGAAGAGTGCTAATGAAGAACTTTGGTTGACATAGATGGGTAGCCTGTTCCAGAGTATGGGAAGTCTCTGGGACAGGAATCTATCCCTCCAGCATGTCCTGTTTATTGTGGTGACAAGGTTTATGTCCCTACAGCGAGTAGCTCGGAGGGATTGGGATTTCTTTAGGTGTAGCATGTCCAACAGCTCTGGGTTTGACATAGCTTTATATGTTAGGCAGAGATCACCTCAGAGTGGGCGATATGCTACTGAGTAAAGCTGGAGTTTTTTGAGGCGGTCAGTGTAGGGCATTTGTTTGAGGCCAGTAATCCTCTTGGTGAGGTACTTCTGTGGCCTTTCCAGCTGCTGCAGATGTCTTGTGAGGTACATTCTAAAAGGAGCGTTGTACTCTATAATGGGTCTAATGAGTGTCGAGTAGAGGGGAACAATGACCTCTTTTTCCTGGATGAGAACCCTTTTATGATGAGGTGTGCCACGTAGAAGGACTTCCTGACTACTGTGGCGATGTGACTATCAAAGGAGCAACTACTGTCCACCTGGGTCCCAAGGTCTCTTATCACACATTCGGTGTTAAGTAGATTGCTGCCTGTGTGGTAGTTCATGGTACAGAGTTTTTACCAAAGGGGATGACACTGCACTTTTTGGCATTGAGCTTGAGGCCATGGCTCTGACACCAGCCATCTGTCTCAGCGGGGCCCTTCTGTAGGATGTCCACATCATTTGGGGACTTGACTATGGCTCCTAGTTTGCAGTCATCTGTGAACTTCATTAGCCAGAGGCCTTCTGTGTTAGCCTGTACTTCAGAGAAGTAGATACCAAACAGGAGAGGTCCCAGGACGGAACCCTGTGATACTCCACTTGTCACTGCTTTGAGGTCAGATTTGGAGTCTGCAACTTTTACAGTGTGGGTTTTGTCAGTGAGCCAGTTGGTAACCCATCTTGTGATGTAGGGATTTATACCTAGTTTAGTGAGTTTAGCTATAATTCCAGAATGGGGATGGTGTTGAAAGCCTTGGCGAGGTCAAGATAGGCTGTGTGAACCACCTTACTCTCATCTATGGCTTTGGTGACTGCCTCAAAGAAGTCGATCATGTTCAGGAGGCATGATCTGCCTTTCACAAACCCGAACTGGGTGGGATCCACAGTTTGGAGGTTACCAATGTCTTTGTTTATGAGTTCCATGATGAAACGTTCCATAGCCTTGTAGACCAGGCTCGTCAGGCTAATAGGTCGATAGTTCCCAGGATCAGTGGTGGCTCCCCCTTTGTGGAGTGCGATAACTGTTGCTGTGCACCATTCAGTGGGCACAAAGCCTGATGTGAGGCTATGATTGAACATGGTGCTTAAGTGGGGAGCCAATTCATTCTGAAGTTCATGTAAAACATAGCCTGGGATGTTGTCCGGTCCCATGGATGCTGTGTTTTTCGCTTTAGAGAGTGCAGCTTTTACCTGCATAGTTGTGATTACAGGGACTCTGCATTCTTCCTGTATAGATATGGGCCCTTTAGGGGGTGGGGGGGAGGTAAAGTTAGCACTGAACCTGTCTGCCAGCATGTTGGCAATATCAGTTGGGTCTGTAATTTTCGTGCCTTTGTGCTGTAACTCAGAGCAGATCTGGGTGTTGCCATCGAGATTCTTGACATAGCTATAGAATGCTTTGTGGTGGTCCTTAGAATTAGTGGCAATTTTGTTTTCGTAGCTAGCTTTGGAGGATCTTATAAGGGATCGCAGCTTCTTACTGAGGTTGACCAGGGAGCTTATCCACTCATGGGATTTTACTCTCTTTTGCAACAATTTCTTCCTTCTGTTGTACAGTTTGTTTATGGCAGGGGACCACCAGATTAGCTTCCTTTTTTTGGAGGATAGCGTCTTAGTTCTGTTAGGGATAGCATAATCCATCCACTCGTGTAAGTGTTTATAGAGTGCATTTGTGTAGGATTCAGCAGTTGTAACTGTATTGTCCATCTGCATGGGTGTCATGAAGTTCACCACTTCTGTCTTAAGAAGCATGAAGTTGGCTTTGGAGAAATTTTTTACTGTGGTTTCCTTAATGGGGGTGGGGCTGGATGTGGATATCAAGGGTGATTAGCTTATGGTCGGATCGGACCAATGAGGAGTTGACTTCAGGTGTGGAACACTCATGTTGGTAATGACTAGGTCTATGATATTGTTACCCCTGGTGGGGGTGTGGATAAGTTGATGCAGGGCATTGGAGTTTATGAATTCCAGAAAGCGTTGAGCTAAGGAGTTGGTACACGAGTAGTTTTCCCAGTTAATGGTGTGAAGTCACCCATTATTAGGGTGTTTGGTTGAACCCTAATATTTTCCAGTACATCAAGAAAAGAGGAGTGGGAATCCTGGGGCATGGTGGGGGATCTGTAGCAAGCTACAGTTTGGATTGCAGTTTTTCCCAGAGTTAGTTGCACTTGGATAACCTCGGATGCATTATGCTGAGCAACTAGCCTGGAGGTGTGGATATCCTTAATGAATATGGACACACCTCTGCCTTTGGTGTTTCGGTCCAGGTTACATGGCCAAAAAGTGTGGTATGAGTTATAGCCTGGTAGTGCAGGGGTGCTCTCTGGAGCCTTGAACCAGGTCTCAGTCACTGCACAGATATTGATGTTCTCCATTTTAAGGAGTGCCTTGAGTGAGTGCATTTTGAGATTTAGACTTCTAGCATTGAGTAGCATTACCCTCAGTTTTTGCTTGCCTGTTCCTGTTACGGTGGTGAATTTGTTATTTGAACCTTGCCTAAAAACGGCACTATAGGGGCAGCAAGAGCCTTAGCCAGTATCTGGAATCCCAGGGGCAACAGGTGCAGGCCATCTGTGGCAAAGCATCATGGTCTGTCGACCATGTCATCCCAAGCAGACAGATACTGGATCCCCTTAGAATGACACCAGAAGCTTAGACAATTGCTGAAGTCAATCATTTTGTTCTTGTACTACGGTATCATTCAGGACGATGGCAGAATGCTACTCAGGGCTAGGGTCATACCTCCCTGGGTTACAAGATCAGAGAGCTCTTCCATGTCTCTTTTCATGTAGTCCAGGCAGGTACGTCTCAGGTCATTCACACCAACATGGACAATGACAGAGTCATATTTGTACTTGTTGTGGAGTGACCTGAGTGTGTGGGTTATGTGGTGGATCCTGGCACCTGACAGGCAGCTGACAGTAACCTTCTCCTTGTTTAGCCTGGTAAGTGGGACATCAGTGTGCCTGACTATAGAGCCACCTATGACTAGTGTGTTGGGTATGTTGTTTTGCCTTATTGGCTGTGGTTGAGTGGCACACTGAGTCTGTGGGCTGTGTGTCATTTGGGTTGTGTTGGGGGATGGAGGTTGCTTGCGTTTCTGCTTTGGAGGTCTCTCTTGCTTATATTATTGAGAGCCTCCGCAAATGTTTTTGTGTTATCATGTGTGGATTTTGGTGGTGTAGATTTAGTGAGACTATGTGATGAGTGTGGTGTGGTGCAAATGTTTACCTTCTCCTCATGACTGTCAATTTCAGTCTTGGTTGGAGAGAGCTTTACCTCCAGTTTGGCTAGATAAGTGCACCTCTCACAGGTTGTAGTGTTGGGTGGTAGGAGGAGAGGGTTGTCTGTGTACATGAGCCAATTTCTACATTGCCTCAAGATGCCCAGATTCATCAGATAGTCAGGAGAGACCACTGGTAGCTGACCCTTGGACATGCCTGAGTAAAAAACTATTTTCCTCTAGATAAGTGAGGAAAGTGAGCACAAGAGCTGTTTTTCTCTATGCAAGTGAGAAAAGTAAGTACAAAAACTGTTTTCCTCTAGATAATGAGGAAGAGTGAGTGCTATAGTAATTAGTAGCTTATTTAGTGCTTACAGGTTTTGAACAAGTGCTGAGCATGAATAAGCAAATTTAAGAGCTAAAACTAAGAACCTGTATCTGCACTAGACGAGTTACAGGACAGAAACAAGTGCAAATGCAGGCTTTCAAATCAGAAAGTTGAGAGAGATGGAAGAGATTGCCCAAATGGCCAATAACTACAATTTCAGGGCCAGAACAACTCCTTATGTGGTAGACAGGTTACCTAGTGCTTACCACTCCCACGGATAAGCTAGAAGGCTTCCCTCCAACACAGAAAAGCTTGGGGGGCTCAGAAGCTTACATACAGTCCTGGATACAGCAAATCTGTATCTGGAACACTAGTTACAGGAAAGGTAGGAAACAGGCTTAAAGTTTTTTTTTTTTTTACAGAAAAGTAGCAAAAACAGTAGTAAAAACAATTCACATGCAGTGCAAGCTAGCACACCTGAGTATGTAGCAATATTAGACCAAACACGGTTTAAAAAATGCAATTAAATTAAAAAGGACTAAAAGCAAGTGCAGAAGGAGTTTATTAGGTAGAATGTGGTAAAGAGATGGGACAGGGGGAGTGTCCCAGATCAAATCTACAGTGGGACAGGCAACTGCAAAAGCCACCAAATTTAAACTACAAACCAAAAAAAGGGAAGGTGGGTGGGACAAAACAGTTTCAACAGAGATCTAAGCAACAACTTAGATGGAAAACTAGTAGGGCTGTGAATAGCAGACGTCACTTTACAAACCTTAAATGTGCAGCAATATACACTTAAGAGAGGGAATTTCGTAGAGAAACGAATCGATACCAGCGGAGAGAGTACTGTGATAGTGTGGATACTTTGTTTGACCTAAGTAATGCAACAATCTGGCTAATGAAAGGCACCTTTTTTTACAAAGGTGTCATTTGTAGGCAGTTATATTCCATTCACGGCTTTTTACAGTGTGGTGGTTACAGTAAGTCTGTGCCGTTATTATACTGCCTAATGACTAAGAAGTCACTCAGAGCATATAATGCAATGTGGGATGGTGTGTTCCAGTTAATGGCAGAGCACAACTTTGAAGTACGTCTGCAATACTTGTTATGTGACTGAGATAACCTATGAAGAGTATTGCTATCAACTTTCATGGGGTGAGATCAAAAGGCTGTTTATTTCATTCTGCTAGAAATGTGTGGAGGAAAGTACAACAGCTGGGTCTGACCCATCTATATAATAGTAATGTATGCTTTCAGCTATCAGGGAAGTGTTTGATAGCACTGGCATTTTTACCGGAAGACGAAGTAGAACTGGTGTATACAGAGCCAAATCTGCCGTCCCCTGAAGAGGGGCGAGATCTTGTGGGATATTTCGGAGACTGGTATGTACTAGGCAGAAAGAGACAATTTAAAACTAGATCTGCCTGTGTTGCCCGGTTTCCCCCTCTTTTCCTTGTCAGTTTATGGAATGTGTCTAAGTTGAACATTTTATGTTTACCTCACACGCAGAATACCGTTGAGGCATGGCATCGCATACTAAAGTGTCTGTTGGGGGCAAAGGCAACAGATTTGGGAATTCTTATGCAAATGTTGGCAAGAGAACAGGACAGAGTGGACGAGTTAAGTGTCCGCCTGAGTAGTGGCAGTCCACCTAGTCCTAAGCGACGTAAACTTGTGATGAGACAGCAGCAATTTGAAACTATTTTGGCCAATCGGGGATCCTATAGCACTTTAGAGTTTTTGAAAGCTATTGCATGGTTTCTTCAGATATAGAATGGAGATGACATATATGTGCAGCACTGTTGTTTGATTGCATAGTGTATTGGTTTTTCACGGGAGTGCCAGATGTCTTTGAGTACTGGGTGTTATGCAAAGGTGGTGGGAAGAAAACCTACAAAGATTAGATGCTGTAGTGTATAATTTCAGTATTTTAATCATTCAGGATTGTGATATTTGCGATTGCAGACTTTCGGGTTTGTAAGTGTTCGTGATTGTGCATTCAAGATAAGTGCATTTCGGTTATTTGGGATTTCGGTATTTTCAAGTTAATCCCTCTGTTGACATGATGAAGACCTTTAAATTTGTTTTTGTCACTTTGATCTTAACACAAATGAAGTCAGTTATTCAAGAAGTTAACTCAATTTATTTATTTTATTTGACATTTGTTTACAGGGAAACATCTGACTTGTAGAATATCCCATTTTCAGCTGAGGCCTGGGGATAAAAGCTCCACATTGACATAATATGGTTACAGTTAAATGAAGTTATTACAAAACTTAATACAGAAGAATTACATATTAACCAAGTAAAAATTGACAGGAACCATAAGGTGAAGATGAACAGCAAAAGTTCCTTACCAAAGAATGTTGTTTCTAGAGTCAGCCATTGCTTAGTCTTCAAGTCTTCATTCCTGTTCTTGACACTTCTGAAGTACCCAAGCACTGATGTCCTTAGCTTACAGTCAGTCCAATAATTTTTATTTTTACCATGGTGTTACTAGATGTTTTCAGGTGACTGACACACATGGAGACAAATGCAGAGATTTAACAAATGTCTCCGAGTTATTTATAATTCACGCAAAGTCATGGTCATGGTGTCTGGTACTCCTTTCCCTTTTGAAATGGTATTCATAGGCAAATAGTAGGCAGTCAGTCTGCAGCCTATTACATGCCTGGCCAATAATCAGACAGTGACCAATAGGGAGAATTGTTGCTTTCATATTTGGACACAAATCAACGAGTCTTCGTGGGTACAAACACATCACTATAGAGGCTTACTGACTATAACTTAAGTAACTTATATACAAACTAACAACTGCGATTATGTATGCTTACTCTCTGGCTGCTTCTACAAAATGGCACTAGGGATTGCACGTGTCTAGAATTTATACGTGCATGCACAGCCTTGCATGCTTCTTCAAGATATAGCACACACATGTTACACTCTGATATGCATCCTCCCCCTGAGAAATAGAACATGCAATTTGTCATGAGATTATCTGGCATGCAGAAATCACAGATAATCTCTTGACATGCATTATACAATACTATATACACATACATACAATCAAGTCCATGTTGCTGCGTATTTCACACTATGCTTAGAAACTCGTTCATATCGTGCAACATAAAATTGGGAATTAGATGTAGCAACTGGGCTCTGCAAAATGGTTGACTTGTGGAATGTTCGAATCACTTTCTAGAACAAAATCAGACTTTTGAACACATTCTGGTCTAGAAACAATGTCTGACTCATTCTTTGATTTAGAGTTTGCAGCACAGATACAATGTAGTGACTGCAATAATGATGATTCTGGTACAAGAAGAAGATGTCTGCAATTCCTCCTACACTCCACACACTCAGAGTCTACCAAATAGGATTTCGGCTTGGCAGAGATGCCTATAATCTGTCCTATTCAATCAAAACCTTTTGTCATCTGGATTTGTACCATCTATTCTTCCCTCAACAGATGAAGTAATCTGCTCAATCTGTCATAACTAGATTTCTGGATACTATGCTTCTTAAACAATTGAGCCTTGATGATTTTGTTGTCCTTCGCTTTAGGCTCCAACAAACTTGATGAAATAGGTGGCGTAGTTCTAGTTTGTCTGGAAAGTACTCTTTGAGCAGGTGAGCCAAGAATATCATCACGTTTCTGAGATTAAGCAAATTCAAGAATACATCAGTATTGTCACAATTTGACTTTAAATAATTGCTTAGCACTCTGTACTGCACATTCAGCTAGACCATTGGACTGAGGATATTCAGGACTACTAGTGACATGTACAAAGTCCCATTCTTTTTTACATTTCTGAAACAACTGGCTAGTGAATTGAGTACCATTGTCCGAAAAAAAAGTTTGAGTGGACTACCACGAACTGAGAAATGACATTTCAATTTAGTAATAACAGTTGAGGTTAAGTTTGGTAACAGGTCAGTCTCAAACCAATTTGAATAGGAGTCTACTAAAACCAAGTAGTGTTGATTATTCCACTCAAAGATATCAGTTGCTACTGTAGACCAAGGTAATTCAGGAATTGGACTTAGCTGAAGTGGTTCTCTTTGAAAATGCGGTTTAGTACTATTGCACCCACTTTGTCACTTCAATAACCTCTTTACTAAATAAAATAGCAAATTCCCCTCTTTCCATTCCCTTCCCCACAAACTTCAACAATTCACTCTTTCTCTTACACCAATCCAAACTAGTTACATACAAAATCTTGTATGTAAGTTAAAACCATGTACTCCTGCTGCAGATCAGCTACCAGGCAACTATCTAAAACTAGCTGCCACATCCATCTCTTACCCTATATCCATCCTAATAAATCGTTTTCTCTCTGAACAGTATGTATCTGTTCTCTAGAAGATATCCCATGTCATACCCCTACACAAAGGAGGCACCTCCACTGACCTTTCCAACTACAGATGCATAGCTATACTCTCACCACTAGCCAAAATTTTAGAAAAATGCATACATAAACAGATAGATGACTTCCTTAAGAACAACCTATTATCTAATACTCAACTTGGCTTTCGCCCAAAACACAGCACTAACACAGCTCTTATAAGTTTCACCAATACCATAAATCTTCTCAAAAACAAAAGCCAACTTGTCTCTGCCTTCTTCCTTGATATGTCAAAAGCTTTTGACACTGTATCACTTCAAATACTTGTTAAGAAACTTGCCTCTTTCAACTTCAGCCCTAATTCCCTATGCTGGTTTCACAGCTCTCTCTCTAACCGTAAACAAGCCACCTTATGGGATAATAAACTCTCCCCAACTTTCCATTACTGTCGGTGTCCCACAAGGTTCTATCTTTGGCCCTCTACTTTTCATTATTTTTACCAATGATCTTTGTTTCTCTGCTAAACCTGCCTCAGTCATTCAATAAGCTGATGATGCTTTCCTCATCTGCTCTGCCCCCACAATGAATGAACTCCAAGAAAAAAAGTCAGGCTGCCCTTCAAAGCATTGAAAATTACTTTTCGGACAACCAACTCATATTAAACCCTAGCAAAACCAAGCTTATGGTCTTTAGTAATACCTCTGTAAAAAAAATATCCAATTGCCTCTATCTTTGCATCCAATGGTGCTAAAATAGAACCCATTGAACATGCAAAACTCTTGACAACGGCCTGAAATTTGATAAACACATAGCATTAACAATTCAAAAAGTCCATGTCAAATTCAGTGCTCTTTACAGGGCTAAACTCTATCTTACCAATACAACAGCTAGAACACACCTTTTATCTACCCTTCTTTACTGCTCCCAAATATTCACCAACCTCCATAAATCTGATTTGAATAACCTCAAAGCTTGCTATAATACAATAGCCAAATTCGCCTCAACCACTCTTATAGAGCACATCACTGCACTGCTCTTCAGCAACTAAACTGGATCGAACTCCCTAACTTACTTTCTCCCAATCATCTCATCATTGCACACTCAGTCATTTATAAACCTGACTTCTGTCCAGATCACTCAGACCTTGTGCAACCTTACACTAATCTCAGTTTACTCAGGTCGTCAGACAAAGTACTGCTTAAAGTTATCAAAACTCATAACCGATATGGTGACTCCTCATACAGCCACACAATAGCCAAATTCTGGAATTCTCTCCCCCAGCATATTCTATCTATACATGATATTCAGAACTTCAAACAGCTCCTAAAAGAATATTTCTCAAATCATTGGTTATACTCCTGTACACCCTCAGGCTAAGTTATATCTACCTTCCGACACTGTTTCCTAATGCGTGTCTCTGTTTCATCCTATTGCTGTATTTGCAATTCTGACATTTTTATATACAAAGCAAAAATCTTTCCTGACTCTGTATTATGCTCTATACGTTTACATTGTTATGCCCTCATTTTATCTTGTGAATATATTTATGTATACATTTGTCTCTGTTTAGTTGTATGACACATTAAATTCTGTTTTGCCTTATCTATTTGTACTATATTTTGTAACTGTTTATAATTTGTTGGAGCTTTTCTCCCCAGGTCTCCGCTGAAAGTGGGCCATCTGGCCCAGTCGGACACTACCTGGTAATCAAATGTAATAAATAAAGTAAATAAATATTGCATACTGAACAAGAACAAAGAACTCCATCAATGTATTTTGATAATGAAAGCCAAAATACTAATTCCCTTACTCTTCTCTTATGGATGATAAACCTGGGTGTCCACAATGCAAAATCTGGATATGTTCTTGTTGTAAGGTAGGAGGAACAACAATTTTAGGACCTTTGAAAATAATGCCATCTTCCATCAACAATTCATCTCTGTAAGGAAAATATGCTTGCACCTCAGGTGATGCACTAGATTGCTCTGACGGCCATCTGACATTAATGTAGTGATTAAGCTTTTTTGAAATTGGATCAGTGTTCGTGTGATCTCTTAACTCATCAAGTCTAGTGGTGGAAACGTTATGGACTGACATCACGTCAAAGTGAAAAGTTTCAGCATCAAGCTGCTCTGTTGTATTTCTATCTAGATAAGATATCAGCCAGATAATGCAATTTGCTTTTAGTGTAGACCATTTTGAAATTGTACTTTTGCAATGTGAGCATCATTCTTTGTAATCTTGCTGAAGCAGAATGCAATAGTAACTAGAGGTTGATGATCAGTTTCAATATGAATAGCTCATACATAAATATAATCGTGAAACTTGGAACATGCAGATACTATCGCCAAAAGCTCTTTCTCAATTTGAGCATACTGCATCTCAGTTTGAGTTAGTGTCCTTGATGCATGGGCTACTGGTCTGCCCTCTTGAAGAATAACTGTTCCAAGACCAAATTTTGAAGCATCACAGGAAAGAACAACTGGTTTATTCACATCATAGTATCTTAACATAGGTGGGGTGGCAATTTTCTGCTTAAGATCATCAAATGTCTTCTGATGATATTCCAGTCATGACCATGCAATATTTTTTGCGTGTTAGCTGTCTCAAAGGTGCTGTCAACTCACTGAAATTTGGTATAAATTTTCCTAACTAGCTGACCATACCCAAATAATGCTATAAACCTTGTACATTGTCTGGTGCTGACATCTCTAGAACAGCTGCTTGCTTGCTTGGGTCAGGTCTCAAGCCTGTACTTGTAAGAAAATGTCCTACGTATGTAACTTCTGGAAGTCTGAATTTGCACTTCAGATGATTGAGCTTTAAGTTTAATTCATGTGCTCAGTCTAGAACTTTTGAGGTTTCTGTCATGCTCTGCTTCACCATTGCCTCCCACTTATAGATCTACTGTTATGGCACAAGGATAACCTGAAAACATTTGTTCCAGTGCATGCTGGAAAACTTTACTTGCAGAATTTATTCCTAATGGCATCCTTAGGAATCTGTATCTGCAAAATGGAATACCAAAAGTAGTTAGAAATGAGGATTTATGATCAAACATCACTTGCTAAAATGAATTTGTTGCATCAAAACAGAAAAAAACAGTGGCATTCGGTATTACAGCTGCAACAACTTCAATTGTGTGCACTGGTTGATATGGTCTTTTAATGCTTGGTTCAAATCTTTTGGATCAATGCATATTCTGATTTCATCTGAGCCTATCTTATGAGTGGCTACCATGGACAACACCCATTCAGTTGGTTCTATGACTGGACAAATCAAACCTTGCTGCACCATTTTATTCAACTGAGCTTTAACTTTATCTTGCACAGTTATTGGAACTCTTCTTGCTGATCTGATTATTGGAGTGATCTCTGGGTCTAACATCATGGAATACACAACTGGACGTTTGCCCAATTTGTTATCAAAAACATCAGCATACTGTAAGAAAATGGCTTTGGAAAAACTGGAACTTAGAACTGCACACACATGATGAACTTCTTTAGTAAAATACAGCAGATTCATTCTTAGACTATATTTGAGACCCAATAGAAATTGCACTGGTCGGACTACCCAGAACAACAAGTTGTAACAGTTCTCGGCCAGATAACATAAAAGTATCACTGAACTTTCGGTTTGAATTTCTTCACCTCCATAAGCAACAAGTCTTGCACTGCTGGTTACATTGAGTTGTTTGTTAATTCTCACTCTTGCAATTGTGTCTGCTGATATAACATTACACTTTGACCCAGTGTCCACTTTGAGCTCTGTGGATTTTCCATTAATCCGGACTGTACAAAACACTTTGCTCCTTGTTAATAAGTTTACTGCATCAACTCTTTCTCTAAGCACTGATACACCATCTACATAGAAAGCTGACTGTTTTGGCTCTACTTGATCAACTTGTTTTTTGTGTGATCTTTCTTTACAACTGTGTGAGACTTACTTGATTTGCAAAACTTTTGGAAATGGTTCCATTTTTTTTTTTTTTTACATATGTGACATTGCTGACCAAATGCTAAACACTTGTCTCTCTTAGACTCATGATTTGCACCACAATTGCGAAAGTTAACAATAAAGCAATATTTGGTTTTGCTGAGTCATGTTTATGTTGCACTGAGCTTGCGGTTGAACTTGCACTTTTTCTGGAATTTGCTCGAAAATCTCGTGGTTTCTCTGGAAACCCTGTAGCTGCCACGTGCTTAGGCCTGTTGCTTGTCATGTGTTGCATACTGTCCACTTTTGCTCTGGAGCTCACTGAAACCATGCCTTTGCCACTTGCAAGCATACTCGTATGTCTTTCTGTTACTTCATGGATATGACAAATCTCTATTCCCTTGCTTAATGTTAAATCACTGTCATAAAGCAAAATCTCTTTCACAGCAACACTGTTAATACCACATACAAGTCTGTCCTTCATCAGCTCATCTTTTAAATCACCAAACCAACACATTTTAGCTCTGTTTCTCAAGTGAGTTATATAAGCTGCAAAAGTTCCCCCTGGTTTCTGATATTGTATAAAACAAATGCTCCTCTATTGTAATATCCATCTGGGGGGTTGCACATTTTTCTAAACTTGCTCTTCAAACACTCAGGGTCCTCCCTTAATTCAGCTTGCACAACAATATGGAAGTCTGCACCTTCTCCGTTATGCACTGCTGGTGCATATACAAATGAATGCTTTCTTTCTATGGCCTCCGACCCTGCTAGGTTTAGCAACATGAATGCCCTGGTATTTGCATATCTATCTGCATAAGCTGCTTGTATGAAAATATTGTACTCTTGCTCAAATATTCTCCAGTTTTCTGCAATATTCTGATCAAACACAAGTGATAGGGGGTTTAAAAATCCGTCTGCCATATTAACATATACCAGGGAAGGCTCTTACAACTGCACACACACACACACACATGTGCATAAGTAACTGACATACACAGTGCTTGCTCAATGTCTTTTTGCTCTGAAATTTTACTTTCTTTCGTTAAGCTTATCAGAATTATGCAGATGAATGAACTCGTAGTACTTTTGAATAACTGGACTTTGTGAAATAAACTTCTTGGGCTTTCGATACTTTATTTAGCGAAATAACTTTTTGATGCTTTACGGAGCTTTGATTGGTAAAGGCTGAAATGCTAAAGTAATTTATCATCACTCGCTACACTTTCAGAATTGGTAAAAGCAGAAATGCTAAAGTAATTGCTTGGAATTTTTATTGATAAAGACAGGAATGCCACAGTCACGTGCCATCGCTTGTTAAAGCCATCAGTTTAAGAAACATTGGAGAACTTTATGATGCAACCGAGAAATTCAAGAGCACTGTAATACTCTTGTAGTCTGTTGTAAGAAACACCTCTTATCAATGCAAGAAACATATCAAGCAACTGTACATTGAGAATAAATCAAACATCTGTTCCCCAAAACTCAACAGCTTTTCAGTGTGCTGTATGCAATTATTTGCATTTCCCCCCAAATGGCGGTACCTTGCTATGCAACTCTTTACAATACAAGAAGCACTCTGTAATGGTGGCACTTTGCAAATAAACACACCCAACACAAGAACTTTTCTTTGAAATAAGCACGCTCTGACTGAATTGGATGAACTAGTTGCACTTTGCACACAACAAACTCTTTGAAATACATGCACAGTAATAAGCACACACTGTAAGCACTTTTACACACTCTGAGATACTTCGAATAGCTTTAATTATGCCCTTGATGCAATATGAAGTCATAGTTATGCCCAAATACAGTACTTTGCGAAAACACATACAGTCGCTTACTTTATCTTAGCTTAACATGCCCTTTTTCTTTCTTATTATATTCATTTTGCTTGTTTAACACCTTTTTATGCACAATATACTTTTCTAGTAGTTGCTTTACTCTAAACATGCCCAATTAGGTTCATAGGTTGATACTAGGCTATCTGCCCTAGGGCATTTATAAGCCTAGCCAGAGTATGTTTGGCTTTCGCCACCCTTTTAGATTAGTTGACTGCGCTTCTGTATAGTAGGTCACAGAAGGTAACCCTTTTAAGGTTTGTTTACTGTACCTCTGTCAAGCAGCGACACAGAAGAGATCCCAGGAGTAAACTTATGATCTCCCATCCATTCGTCAAGATTTCTCTTGAAGAGGGTCAGTGAGAGGCTCTGCCTGACATGGATTGGGATTTTGTTCCAGAGTAAGGGGAGCCTCTGGGATATGAATCTGTCCCTCCAGCATGTCCTATTTATTTCTGTGTTGAGGTTCAGGTCCCTGGAGCGTGTAGCTCTAAGAGATTTAGATTTCCTGAGGTGAAGCATGTCCATTAATTCAGGGTTGGACATGGCTTTATACATCAGACACAGATTGCCTCTGAGTAGGCAGTACGCAACTGAGTAGAGCTGGAGTTTCTTTAGCCAAACTGCATAGGGCATCTGTTTGAGCCCTTTGATCCTCTTGTTGAGATACTTTTGGGGTCTTTTCAGTTGCTGACGGTGTTGGGTAAGGTACATCCCAAACGGGGCATTGTACTCAATTGTAGACCTGTTAAGTGATGAGTAGAGGGGCACAATGACCTCTCTTGATCTAAACGTGAACCCTTTCATGATAAGGTGAGCTATATAGAAGGTCTTTCTAACCACTTTGGCAACGTGATTGTCAAAGGAGAGATTGCTATCTACTTGGGTCCCCAAGTCCCTAATTACTTCTTCCGTACTTAATGGATTACCACCTATGTGGTAATTTGTGGGCATTTTGATTTTTCCAAAGGGGATGACTATGCACTTTTTGGCATTTAGCTTTAGGCCATGGCTCTGGCACCAGTTATCCGTCTCTGTGAGACCCTTTTGGAGGATGCTTATGTCAGTCGGAGAGTCGATTATAGCACCCAGTTTGCAGTCATCTGCGAACTTTGTCAGCCATAGTCCATCCATGTTAGCCTGTACCTCGGAGAAATATATACCGAACGAGAGGTCCTAGGACTGAGCCTTGTGGGACAAGGCTCAGTCCTGGGACCTCTCTTGTTCGGTATACACATTTGTTTTGATTTAAACATGTTTGTTTTTTGCTTTACTGTTAATTGTTTTATCAAATACTTTTATCTTAAACATTTTCTTTAGTTACCAAAATTTTTTGTACTTTCCACTTGCCTGATAATATGGTTTGAGCCCTTGTAATGCCCCTTTTTGCTTTCTTTCTTATCAAGTAAACAATTCATATTATTTCTCATTACCTTTGATTCTTTCCTGTTATGTCTGCACTCTTTTTCTCAGTTTTACCTTTGGTATCGTGTTTACATCTCATGGCTCCGAGTATTCTTCTGTCTTCCATCCCAGTTCTGACACCGTGTTGCTGTTGTGTTAGGGCATGAATAAATGAGTCTGCGTGGGTTCTTTTCAAGCAGCTTTATTTTATACAGACACATCACTATAGAGGCTTACTGACTATAGCTTAAGTAACTTATATACAAACAAACAACTGCGATCATGCATGCTCACCCTCTGGCTGCTTCTACAAAATGGCACTAGGGATTGCACATGTCTGGAATGTATACGTGCATGCACAGCCTTGCATGCTTAATAAAAATAAAGCAAACACACATTACACTCTGGAATCAAAGTCTGTATCTTGTGCTGGTGAGGTAAACACCTTAATCATTATGCCAATCCTGCAGAATCCTAAATATGTTTATAGGCAAGATATCTTTGTAAGTTATTTCAGACCTAGTCAGTTTTTCTTCCTACAGTGAAAGAGTGAGAATTAATCCCTGTACCTTCTATGAGGTAGACACTGTTATACCAACTCCCCACTGCCAAACTTACATATCCAGCTACCAACTACCACTTAATGATGTATCCATATCTCCTCACAAATACATTCTTAAAATGATTCATTCCTGCAGATACCCTTTTTTTGGGTTGATGTCCACTATACTTGTAATTTCACCTGAAGAGTTTAGCTCATGCAGCAGCTTGGATCTTGTTTTGAGATCAGGTTTATAAAGTGATTGGACTGAGATAATTCAGTATTCATCTTAAATGCAGGCAGTCTGCCATTCCTTTGTTTGTTTATTTCTTGACCTGGTTAGCTCTGCTGGGTAGAGCTAAAGCCCATTTTCACGAGGAACCTGGGGGAAGCTTCCAAAACACATTGCTACAAGACGTCACAGCAGTTCCACATACATAAATAATTTGGTATGTATGCATGAGATGTGTATATTTAGATGCAGGCATAAAGCAGATGAGTCATTCAGTAGACATGCATAAATTATTCAGTTTACTACAGTGTCTATTGCATTAACCTCACCACATTGTAATATTTTATCAGTGTCCTTCAAAGGATTTCTCCTACTAACAGTGTCTTCACTAAGGTATCTGCATGCATGTGCTTTATTAGCATACGTCAGAGACCAACACTGATATGTGTTTTTTAGGGTTGGATGACTCCCCCCCCCCACCAAAAAAAGTGACTTGACCAGCATAAACAGCTAAGTATTCAGTATTCAGAGTTTTATACTCTGCTGAATCACAGGCAAACACAAAAAAGAACCCACTGGACTCCTATGTCCTGAAGATGTCTTAATTTGAAAACTTTGCATACATGTTTGCCCCTAATGCGAAAACACTTTTGACAAACCCTTTTTCATTGCAGGATGTGCTTCTTGATATATCCTGGAAAAACAATGAGCATTTTGACTTGAAGTGTAACATGAGGGGGAGAGGGACTTTCTTAGCAATTGATCTGGCATCAGATAGTAGAGATTTGCAGCCCACTGCACCGCACATTTACAGCACCACTTCCTTTTTCATGCCAGTACACTGGTTGCATTCATGCCAGTACACTGGTTGCATGATTTAATTTGAATAGTGGCCTGTTGGTGCAATCTAGATTGGCCACCCAACCTGATTTCTGCACATTATAAAAGTAATACTTGGAATATTTGATTGTTTGCTCTTCTTTTGCTGTTTACTGAGAAGATAGTTCTCCTTTACTGTTATCCATTCCTTCATTGTTTTTCAGTTTAGTAGATGTTGCTTAGTCACAATAATAACTACAACCATGTGTTGAAGTGTTTGCTTGTGTATACCATACCTCTCAACTATACAGATTTTTGCAGAATGTCCAGATTTTTGCCTCATATTTTTGGTCTGTTCCTCATAAAAACTGTGTTTTTTTGACAAATCACTGGGATGATCTAAGGATTAGTCACTAAATAATGACATGCATTTGAGTTTCAGACTTCATATTCTTTAGAAAATGCATGCTAACACAAATCCTGTTATTCTATAAACTTTTTAAGTTTATAAGAGCAATATTTAAAACGTATCCCTATTTTTGGGGCCCCCTCCCCATTATGTTGGGCTTTATCCGGATTTCTTGTGCTAAGAGGTTGAGAGGTATGATGTATACAGTATTACTTCATGTTATACCTGCTTGTATTTAAGGGAATTTCATGTAATCAGTTAATTTTACGGTATGTTGTACTTGGTTGAGCCTTTGTCAAAATAAGTACACTGATTCAATGTAGCACTGTCAGCTTTGCCCCTAAAGAACTGTGGGCTCATTCACTTATTTAGAAGAGATCTGGCTGAGCTGCCTTTAATTGAAATCACTTTGCCTTTTCTCCTATCTTGCAGTTGTTTTTCTTTCTCTAAGAATTTATGATGATAAAAAATTGCTAATTTGCTGACATTGAAGCCATTCATTCCGCCTTGTTACTTAACTTTATGCAGGTGTAATTCCCCAGTTTTTCACTCTGTGATTGCACAGTTCTTGAGCTTGGCCAAGTTTCTATTTGGTTGAGAGATGGTCTGAAACTGATTTTGCTTGCATTCCATTATTTCAAATGGCAGTCCTCCTCATAGAGTGCTGTTACATACAGGTCAAACTGCTTTTAGGCCGACTGTTACAGAGTGACCATCTTACCTGTAACTAATAACAGAATGTAGACTAGCAGCCATGCTAACTCTTTAAGACCAGTTAAGTAATAGATAAGGACCACTTGGCCCACGTGGTCTGTGTATATCATTACCTATGGAATAAGCAGTAGATCCTAATTGCTTACTTTTGTCCGCCCTGGAAATCACTGAAGCTAGTAACCATCTGTGTGATATATTAGGTTCTTTTCCATAGCAGTGGTCAACAAGGCCAACGTAATCAATACATATGGATGTGTGATCAAGTAAGAATTTAACTGGGGTAGAGCACTAATCCCATTGGGCCTATTTCAGAGCCCTTTCTTTAAAACAGTTATTGGGAGAAAACACACAACTAAAATGTATTTCCTCTTGTAACAAACTCAATACAACCGACCATGGGGAGGTGGGCTAAGGACATAAGAGCCAAGTACAGTCCTTAACTACTGATAAGTCAGAAGAACCATATCTCAGGGTGAAAAGATTTAGTGACCTTGACCAAATGAAGACTTTGATATTCTAGACTCAATGAACCATCACTCAATGAACCCAAACTCCATCAGTCTTAAAAGTCTTATACTCTAATAATCATTGGAGCAAACCTGATCTCCATTTTCTGCTATTGTTTTGTTCTAGTCATAGGTTCATACTAGGCTATCTGCCCTGGGGCATTTATAAGCCTAACCCGATTGTGTTTGGCTTACGCCACCCCTTGATTTGAGTATACTGTGCCCTTTTTAAAGTTTAGTTTACTGTGCCTCTGTCTAATAGTGACACGGAAGTAATCCCTGGGACAAACCTACAATCCCCCATCCACTCATCAAGATTCTTCTTGAAGAGAGTCAGTGAGGTGCTCTGCCTAACATGAATTGGAATTCTATTCTAGAGCGAAGGGAGCCTCTGGGTTATGAATCTGTCCCTCCAGCATGTTCTGTTTATTTCTGTGCTGAGGTTCAAGTCCCTCGAGTGCGTGACTCTAAGGGATTTAGATTTACTGAGGTGGAGCATGTCCATTAATTCTGGGTTGGACATAGCTTTATATGTCAGGCATAGATCGCCTCGAAGTAGGCGGTATGCAACTGAGTAGAGCTGGAGTTTTTTTAACCGAGCAGCATATGGCATCTGTTTGAGTCCCTTGATCCTCCTGGTGAGGTACTTTTGGGGTCTTTCTAATTGCTGCCGGTGTCAGGTAAGGTACATCCCAAAAGGGGCATTGTATTCTATGATGGGCCTGATGAGGGATGAATAAAGGGGCACAATTACCTCTCTTGATCTAGATGTGAATCCTTTCATGATGAGGTGGGCTATGTAGAAGGTCTTTCTAACCACTTTGGCAATGTGGTTGTCAAAGGAGAGATTGCTATCAACTTGGATCCCCAGATCCCTAATTACTTTCTCTGTACTTAATGGGTTACCACCTATGTGGTAATTTGTGGGCACATTGTTTTTGCCAAAGGGTATGACTATACACTTTTTGGCATTTAGCTTTAGACCATGGCTCTGGCACCAGTTATCCGTCTCTGCGAGACCTTTTTGAAGGTTGTTTGTGTCAGCTGGAGAGTCGATTATGGTGCCCAGTTTGCAGTCATCTGCGAACTTGGTGAGCCATAGTCCTCCCACGTTGGCCTGTACATCAGAAAAGTAAATACCGAACAAGATAGGTCCCAGGACAGAACCTTGTGGGACGTCACTTGTGACCGGTTTCAAGTCTGACATGGCTCCAGCAACTCTGACTCTGTGGGTTCTGTCTTTGAGCCAGTTTGCGACCCATCTTGTGACATAGGGGTTTATATTTAGGCTGGATAGCTTATCTATGATGCCCGAGTGGGGTATTGTGTCAAATGCCTTTGCGAGGTCCAGATAGGCTGTGTGGACTACCTTCCCTTCATCTATGGCCTTGGTGACTGTTTCGAAGAAGTCGACCAGGTTCAAAAGGCAGGATCTGCCCTTGACGAAGCCAAATTGGGTAGGATCTAGTGTCTGTAGGTCCCCAATGTCTTTGTTTATGAGTTCCATGATGATCCTCTCCATAGCCTTGCAGACTAGGCTAGTCAGGCTTATGGGGCGATAGTTTCCAGGGTCTGCAGAGGCAACACCTTTGTGGAGTGGGACCACTGTTGCTGTACACCATTCTTTGGGCACATATCCTGTAATGAGGCCGAGATTGTACAGCAGTTTTACTTGAGGGATTAGTTCTTCTTGGAGTTCATGTAGGACGCAACCTGGGACGCCATCTGGTCCCATGGAAGCAGTGTTTTTTGCTTTGGAGAGGGCGGCCTTCACCTGAGCATCACAGATGTTTGGGAGGCTGCACTCTGCCGGGATAGATACTTGCTCTTTTTGGGGGGGGGAGTTTGCACTGAACCTGTCTGCCAGGATATTGGCGATGTCTGTGGGTTCAGTGTATTTTTTGTCGCTTAGAATCAACTCAGAACAAGTCTGGGAGTTGCATCCTAGGTTCCTAACATAACTGAAAAAAGCCTTATGATTGTCTTTAGTGTCCTGTGCAATTTTTCTCTCAAAGCTGGCCTTGGAGGATTTTATGAGGGATCGTAATTTTTTGCTAGTACTGATCAGAGATGCCTTCCATTTTAGGGATTTTGCTCTATCATGTAGTAGCTTCCTCCTTCTGTTGTACAGTTTATTTATGGCTGGGGTCCACCAGACTGGACGCCTGTCTTTGGATGATTGGGTCTTGATTTTGTTTGGGATAGCATGATCCATGCATTCCTGGAGATGTCCGTAGAATGCGTTTATATAGGATTCTGCAGTTTGGGCCGTAGTTTCCACTGGCCCTGGGGCCTTGAAGGATTCCACTTCGGTTTTGAGAAGTGTGAAGTTTGCTTTTGAGAAGTTTTTCACTGTGGTTTTCTGGGCTGGGGGTGGGGCCGGGATGTGGATATCCAGTGAAATTAATTTATGGTCTGATCTTACCAATAAGGGATATACTTCTGGTATGGAGCATAGAGTCCCCATGTTGGTAATGATCAGGTCTAGTATGTTTTCCCCTCTTGTGGGAGTGGTGACTAGTTGTTCCATAGCATCTGAGTTTATAAATTCCAGGAACCTTTGGGCTAAGGTGCTGGGGCTTGAGTAATGCTCCCAGTCTATGTTTGGGTAGTTGAAGTTGCCCAATATAATGGTGTTCGGAGAGATCTTCATGTTCTCCAATATTTTCAGGAAAGCCGAGTGGGATTCCTGAGTTTGAGAGGGTGGTCTGTAGGATGCTATAAACTGAAAAGCAGTCTTGCCCACTGTCAGTTGCACATGGATGGTCTCCGATACTTCGTGCAATGCCACTAACCTGGAGGTGTGGATATCCTTGATAAATATGGAAACTCCCCCTCCTTTTGTGGTTCGGTCCGGGTTTTGGGGCCGAAAAGCATGATATGAGGTATAACCTGGTAGTGCTGGGGTGCTCTCTGGAGCCTTGAACCAGGTTTCTGTCACTGCACAGATATCGATGTTCTCCATACTGAGGAGAGCTTCGAGTGCATGCATCTTGAGGTTAAGACTTCTGGCGTTTAGCAGCATTACCCTTAGTTTCTTGTTCCTTGTGCTGCCTATGGAGGTAGGTTTGACTTTTGAGCCTTGCCTAAAAAAGGCACTATTGGGGTGGCAAGAGCCTTTGCCAATATCCAAAAGCCAAGGGGTGACAGATGCAAGCCGTCCCTAGCGAAGCAACGTGGCTTGTCGAGCATGTCATCCCAGGCTGACAGACACTGGATCACCTTTGAATGACACCAAAATTTTAGCCAATTGTTAAAATCGATCATTTTGTCTTTATACTGTGGCATCATTCTAGGTGAGGGTAAGATGCTGCTCAAGGTCAGGGTCATACCGGCCTGGGCTACATGATCAGAGACCTCCTCTATGTCTCTTTTCATGTAGTCGAGGGAGGTACGTCTCAGGTCATTCCCGCCAGCATGTACAATGACTGAGTCATATTTGTATTTGCTTTGGAGTGACCTGATTGCTTGCGTTATGTGGTGGATCCTAGCGCCGACAGGCAGCTCACTGTGACCTTCTCTTTATTCAGCCTGGTGAGCGGGACGTCAGTGTGTCTGACAATAGAGTCACCTATTACAAGAGTATCAGGTGTGTTATTCAGCCTTAAGGGCTGTGACTTCTTGGCACACTGACTTTGTGTGCTATGTGTTGTATGTGTTTTGTTTTGGGGTAACGTTTGCTTGGATGTCTGCTTTGGAGGTCTCTGTTGCTTAGGTAGATTTTTATTTAGAGCCTCCGAGTATGTTTTTGTGTTTATATGTGTTTGATTCGCTGTTATGGTGGGACTATGTCATACTGGAATTGTGTTGTGTGAGGTTACCTTCTTCTCCTGACTGGTTACACCAGTTTTGAGATGAGAGAGCTCAGCCTCCAGTTTGGCTATATGGTTGCATCTCTCACATATATTTGAACCTGTTTGGAGGAGGAGAGGGTTGTCCGTGTACATGAGACAGTTGTAACATTGCCTCAAAATTCCCAGATTCACCAGCTGGACTGGAGAGGAAACCATTGACTGACCTTTGGACATGCTAGAGTAATATAGGGAACTGAATTAAAACGGACCAATAGGGGACAAGGTAATCGTAGAGAGTATAAGAGTAAGTAGTGCTTATGGTTTATTAGTGCTAACTTGTAAAATTACTTATTTGGACCAGTGAGGGGCCTTAGAATGAGAATATGAGATAGAGCAGTTCTAAGGGAAAAAGTGAAGAGCAGACTTTGTGGAGCCAGGAATAGTTTAAACCCAATTAGGCAGCGATGCCCGATGTTGCGCTATGCGCAAAAAACGTGCAAAACCGCGCAAAAGAGCCTTTTTGCTACAGCAGCAGGCAAGGCTAACATATCTAAAGCAGTGATATTCTTTCTAAAAAGTGAACAGTGAACTTGGGAGTACCTTATCCAGTCCAGCTTTGAGCTTAGTGGCATGAATGAGATGGGATATGCAAGTACATGCTACACAATGTGACATATCTCTCTGTAAGTATACCAGCAAGCAAGCAGTCTGACTTAAATTCTCTGTCACTTAGGCACATTCCACGGAAGAAGACCTGTAATTTTCTCATGACCATGATGTCTTCCTTACACGGTCCATCCATCTGTCCTTGTAAAACACTGGTAACATTGAGCAGTGTCACGGGTATCAGTAATATGATGTTTCAGAATGATATTCAGCAGGGCTGATGTAATGAGCTAGAAAAGCTCAGTCCTTATGTTTACTTCTAGTACAACTGCCATCCCACTTGATAGTGGGTCAGTTGGAGGTATTTGTCAAGGAAGCGTTCTTGGACTGTAGCCTATCTTTCCAAAGACTGTTCTGAAGTGATTGGCTGGATAACTCGGAGGGTACAACTCCACTTCTCCAAGGTATAATGATGTCCAAGAAGCTGGATTTAAAGGGGGATTACATATGTGTCCTCTTACACAGGGATGTGCCGGTGAAGCCCCATATAGAAAACACCTTTCTTTTTGGACTTTGGTCAGTCTGTAATATTTATCCAAACAGGTTTTGGTGAAAGTACTGCTGATTAGATGAGCTTCAATCTGATTTCATACACAAAACCTCAGCATGTAACATTACCGTGCTTACTTAGGTGCAAGGTTACAAAAAATTGGTAAACCCTAACACAGATTTACATAAAAGCACAAAATGTGCTAGCAAATAAGGAGCACTTGACTAATCTAGTATGACCATTATTCTACCCGATTCTATTCTGCAGCAGTTTTTTAATTAATAATTTCAGCAACATAAAGTCTAAAAACAAGCAACAGCGTTCTTAGCAGACGTCATGCAAAGAAAGTCTGGAACATGTTTTGCTGAACTTGTGACCCAAAAGCCACTTCAAAATACTTTTTGAAGACACAGTTTAACCCTGAGGGAGTAGGGCTACAAACATGTCTTTATCATACAAGACACAAGTCTGAACATATCTGTTAAATTTTATTGTTATTCTGGAATATTCCTGATTCTGACTCAAAAAGGTTTGCTCTGTCCATCATTAAAATGTAATATCGTTAATAAACCAAACAGCAAATATGATATTCCTTAAATAACCCAAGATGGTATGCTTACAAACTGTATAAAATACACTGGAATAAAATTTCCCTTATCCTCTCAGCATTCTTAATGTTGGTCTTTCGACTTTTCCCGGTTAGGGGTCGCCACAGCGGAACTCAGGTCCGCTAATGATTGACAGTAGATTTTTACGGTGCTTCCCATTCCCATTATTCTCTGTAGATGTAGATAAACCGAGACCAGTAAGAACACTTCATCATTCAGTCACATAGCTCTCAATTTTTCTTACTCAAGAATCATGTACAGAACCAAAAGCAGCAATGTGTGTACAGCGGTCCAAATTCGTGACATTTCTTTAAACATGATTAATTTAGGAAAACAGTGGAACAAGGTTTGCATCAACATGCATTTTCTGAAGAATAAGTATGAAGCTCTTGACTAGCTGCTGCGATTCTTAGCGCTTTACCAGAAAATAAAAAAAATTACCATGGACAAGGCAATATAGGAGACAAATTCTAAGACAGATTTATGCATTCGGAATTCAGTTCAACCTGGGCAGGCCTCCAGGCAGCGTCCCAGGATTAGAATTACAGTACTAAGGTTATGACCAATCATCAAGCTTTCAGTGCCTCATAAACTAGACCCCTATAACTCAGTTCTGTTATGCTAATCTTTGAATGTGTAAACCCAGTCTCTTCACTTCAGATAAACAGGAACAGAAAATGCACTTAGCTTTTTCTGAACTAATGAGTGATCATATACTTTAATAGCTGTCTAAAAGAAATTCAGTAGTAAGCATTCACCTGGCGTCTACCGTGTGGCATTTGAACCTGGTCGGCAAACGTTTTAACTATTTATGTCCTGAGTAACCAGTTAATTTTGTTGAGGAGCGGATTTACGTTACTTTAAATTTTAATTGCGCGGTTTCTTCGATGTAGGATGAAATTACTTCACTTTCACGGATTATTTCATGATTTAAAAAAATATGACATGGGCAGAAATTCATATTCTTAAATCCTCGCGCTCGATTCTCCTCCCCTTACCTTGGCACGAGAACCCAACAGACACTTTTTTCTTTCAATTGCCCGCGGAAATGAACTGCTCTGAAAGTGGTAAACTACTAACCATTCTGATTGGATGGCAACACTTGGACTGCGCGTTTTGGTGGATGAAACCATAAGAAGTGCGAAAATGCTGGTACCAAACATCAAAAAAATAAAGTTATAAGGTAATTATATCTATCTATCTATATATATATATATATATATATATATATATATTTATAAAATAAATAAACATATATATATATATTTATAAAATATATATATATATATATATATATATATATATATATATATAACTATAAAATAAATAAACCAGTCCAGTGATATATGGTCTACATTAGCTTTAATAAGTAAATCAAGTCTCATATGTTCAACAAGTGCTTTAAAAGTAATTTGTAAGGCTAAATTTGATTTATGTTGCCAGCTGTGCTGGTAAAGTATCGCTAGTTCTCCCCAGCCCTTATAAAAGAAATAATTCAGCTGGTTAAATTTCGGCATACACACTTATTTATTGGCGAGTGAGCTGGACTTTGCGGGCCCGTACTTATTTATCTGTTGGGTTAGTTACGTATGTTTATTGACTGGGATACCACAGCCATCCATCTGGACTTCCTTAGGCTCAAACTGAGAGTACTAACACTCTTCCGAGATGATGCTCAGGTAATAGCAGCAAGAGAGTAGTTACACAGTACAGTAAGGTAAGAGATAAAACTGATTAACATTATAGTTTTGAAAATATGCTTGGAAAAGAAAGAAGTACAAAAATAGTTGCAATATTTACACAAACATTTTCATGACTGGAAACTTAACCCTTTTCAGTAACAACCTTGTTATAGAAAAGTATAAAAAATAGTCATGTGAAAGCACAAAATAACACAGCTAAGACATGCTTAATAAATAAAATGCATGTTTGCTGTGCCTTTTTAGTGACTTGGCTCTTCTTATTCCCACTAAAAAGTGGTTTATTGTAGTTTGCAGGCCTTATTTGTGAGCAACTTATTGGGCAGGGCTGGAAGTTCTGGGTTTCTTATAGGAAGCTGTAGCATTACATTTACT
Organism: Protopterus annectens; assembly: GCF_019279795.1. NCBI lineage: Eukaryota > Metazoa > Chordata > Ceratodontiformes > Protopteridae > Protopterus > Protopterus annectens. The sequence goes on from NC_056744.1 coordinate 398,545,940, forward strand.
GCCATGGGACTAACTCCATCTACATGTTATACAGGAAACATTTTTTTTTTTTTCCTGCTTCCCCTCCAGTCCATTTGTTGGGAAGGCTGTCATCTGGGTATGCAGTGGGGAGTTTGGTGTACTTGCTGGCATCCAAAAAGGCCTTAACTCCTTCTTTTGGGTAGTAACATGGACGTCTGCATCACGGTAAGGACTATCTGTGCCCCTCAATTATTTCACATGTGCTCCTTTGCATGATCAACAGGGACTGCTTCACTGATGTGAGCAGCCATGCAATGTTCAAAGTCCTATCAACTGTGTTCCTGACTCCAGCAGTGATCATATTGGTTGTTGTTTTTCTTTCGGCTTTTCCCGGTTAGGGGTCTCCACAGCAGAACTCCGGTCCTCTAATGATTGGCAGTCGATTTTTATGGTGCCGAGGTGCCAACCCGACACCCAACCTTTAACAAAGGCATGCCCATTCACGCATGTCTTTCAAATGCCACTCGACCGCGGGGAGGACATGCAGACTCCACATAGAAGGTGCTCCAGCCGAGAGTCGAACGGGAAAACCCCTTGCTGTGAGGCGACAATGCTACTGCCACAGTCCTCCTAAATTGCTCATGTGTCAGTGTGTGTGTTAATGTGTATGTGAGTAATATGCACATGCAGGTACACTCACATGCACCCTTCTATAGACTGGCATTTTTTTCAAGTTTTGTGCCTTACACCTGTTGCTTATCCAGTACAGCATAAAATAAGTTACTGAATATTAATGAATACATGCATTGTCATCTTCCTACAAAGTTTGTAAATTGAGTTAATAACTGTAGTTATAATGACAAATTATCTACCAGCATTTCACCAAGTATAATGTAAAAAATAATTTGTAAAACTACAAATTGGTAAGTTGTAACTGTTCATACACTATACAATGCTACGCATGGCTCAGTACTTAATGTGTAGAAATTTAAAATGTTCATTTAAAATGTTTTTTTTTTTTTTTAGTTTTTTACAGATATTTCTGTACAGCCTAGCATAACATTTATTGCAGTTGCAGACTGCTTTTTGCAGTTTATGAGACTCATAGAGATTTATTGCTCTTTTTCTAGTTGATCACCACAGAAAGAACACTTTCAATCCTGTGTTACAAACTGTCAGAGTTTCTGCTTGCTTTGCGTAACCCTATTTCAATGAAAGCACAAGTTTAAAATTCAGTGTAATCAAAACTGATCGTTGTTTTCCATTTGCTAGTGTGTCTGATGGGACTTAAAATTCTGTGCTAGTATACATTTTTATTTATTTATTAAGAGTTTTGTTTTTCGTTTTATTTATGAAATTTTACCTAAGCAATTTTTGTTTACTTGTTAGTATGTTGTGAATTTATTTTTGTAGCAGCGAAGTGATGGAAATTATGTGAGGGTAGGGGTATTATAAAGGATGTTTGTTCTTTACCCATATTTGTCCAGCTGTGGAGTTAGTATACTTAACTAAGGGGTTATGGGGCATTGAGGTGTTGTCACTTTTTTGTAGCTTTCTAAAAAATTTATAATGTTAATGGTCTTGATATTTGTGTATTCCACTAACTGGCATGATATCCGTAAGACAAACTCCACTCGCACAACCTGCACGCAAGGCCTTAACCTGGTCTGTGACATTAATAGAACTTTTTGGCGGGATAGATTTGTGTGCCAAACACTCCCCCATCTGTGGAATAGACTCCCTCTCCGTGTCAAGCAGAGTACCTCTCTAGCCCTCTTTAAGAGGAACATGGACGACTGGATGGGAAACAGAAAATATACCCCTGGGATCCCACCTGTGTCCCTGCTGGACAGGGGAAACGTGCTGACTTTGAGGGAACATGGGCGAAATTCTTGGCTATGCTTATAAGGGCCTTCGGGCCAATAGCCTAGTATCATCCTATGAACCTATGAACCTGTTCTACTCTGATCTGGGCAATGCATTTTAAAATACTGAAATTACTTTGTTAATACATGCACAAAACTGTGACCAGGTTGGCCATGCTCTGAGCAACATGGTACTGTAAAGTATTTTTAGGTGCAACATTTTTGGCAGAGAACATAACTCTTGCATCCTCTGGTTTATTCTTCCTATCTGTTGTATGAAATACTTTTATAGGTGAAGCGTTTTACCAACATTTGTATACCCCTTGTCGTGAGTGAAGATGTGTTGTGTATCACATACCTCCCCCATTATAACACAGAAGATTGCAGCATTCTGTCTGCAAATACTACATACAGAATGTCTCCATGATAAAGAAAAAAATAAACTACCAAATGTTTGCTTTACCTGAAGTATAGATTTTGCTAACACCATCCTACCACATTTATCATTCTGCATGTCATCAGTTAAGTAACTGTCTCCCCTCCCAGCAAGCAAAAAAGGCCAGAATTCATAAACTTTGCCAGAGCAGAGGAAAGCTCTCAGCTCAGATAGTCAGTGTTGCTTGACCAAAATATTATTTGGAGACATGCAAAATTTAGCATGGCATTGAATGCCATTAAATGCTCCAGTGAACATATGTGATTTGCCAGTTTAAGTAGTTGAAATGACTGGAGACCACGCCATTGAACAGATGTAAGTCTGTCCAGATTGGTATGCACCGTGATTTGGTGCACTGTATGTTCCCCACAGAAGTCAATTGGTGTACTCCGCTAATAGCTGCACACACTTACTGCTTTGCTCAGATGCTGCATAGTAATGGATTATATGAATAGCAACACTATGCAACTTTCCCAGTGTGTAGGTGGCTGTGATTTGCAGGTGTCTGATTTGCGTAGGTAACAGCTACAGATTTCTGCATTTGCATACAGTTTTTTTTTAAGTACTGAGCAGTCCATATATTGCTCACTTGTGTAGTTCTGTTGATTTACTGCAGCAAACATTTATGAATTAGTTTCCCCTTGCATACTGTGTATGGCTGTACAAGGTGGCCTTGCAAAACATGAGGTTTTTATGAATCCTGACAAAAATTGCACAGGGTGCACACACAAGTCACACACATATCACATCCCTGCTCACCAAAAAAAAAAACAAACTCCACCCACTTAAATCAACTCCATAGCCAATTAGAAAACAGTGTTATTGGTAAAGGACATCCATCCATTACAATCCTTTTTCCAATTTTTGCACTTGGCTTTGGAGTGTCACTTCAGCAGTGACAATCATCTAAATCCAAGGTTCACACATCCAAACTAAAAAAAACATAATACAAGAATCTAGCCTTCATTTATGTGTCGCAAAAAATATTTAAAAAAAAGAATAAAGTATACCTCAGATGAACCGATAGAAAGTCATGTATGAGACAGTCCATTGCAAGCCACATACAAGCCTTATTCATAAAGTATATGTGCAGATAATTCATGCTTTCCTTGGAAGTAAATGGGAGACAGCAGTCTCTACCTGGAGAAAAACATAGGAAAAAGAAATCTATATCTATATATATCGATATCTATCTATGTATATATATATATATATATATATATATATATATATATAGGAGTGGGGATTTTTTTTGACAAAATATTTGCAGCATGGTTATTTAAAATGCTTGTCTAAATACAGCCAAGAGACATGAGTTCTCAATTGCTCTATCTTGTGGCATAGTCATTAAATTACAAAAGTTGTCTTAACATCTTGGCTTTTGGCCGAACCTTTCTCTCTGAACATTTTATTTCAAACCTCCTGACTATGTATATTTTTTGTATGACATGAAACTGAAATTAAGGGAAAAGAAACTATCTTGGGGACTCTATATGAAAAGTCACTATAACAGAAATAAAATGCCATCTGCACTGAAAACACTATTTATTTATTTGTCCTTGTTTACCAGGAAAGTCCAACTGGGTAATACCCATATTCAGTGAAGGCCCAGGGAGAAAAGCTTCATTTGCTTACATTGCATTATACTAAGATCTCCCATAATAAGTGGATTAAACAGATGAAGGTACAGTGGCTGCTTTTTTGACACTGATAATGTCCAAATTGGTTAAACTAAAGTCTGTGTTAAATGATTTTATAGGGCAATCCATAGGCAAATCAAGAAACACTGAAAATGCTCTTAAGAAGCAATGTAGGATTGCAAAACTTGTTTTGCAACTTGTTGATTCATTACTTGCTATGAAACTCATTCCCTTAAATCTGTAGTACATTATCTTACCCAAGACATCCATTTATTCCATATGTGCGTGTGTGTGTGTGTGTGTGTGTGTGTATATATATATATATATATATATATATATATATATATATATATATGTATACACACACACACACATATATATATATATATATATATATATATATATATATATATATATATGGCATTTCTCCGTTAACGGGGCAACAGTTTTTCATCTTGTGTTCTGTTTTCCTTCGATTTCAATGTTTTACCTTTGCAGGGCGTCTGACTCTCACTTTTGCTTAAACAGTACCTCCCACCCCATCCCATCGTTAATTTGAATAATTCGTTTTTGACATTCTCCGCTTGTTTTGATTCCCTGGGAAAAGTATCTCTTTTTATACAGTGCCGATCGGAAAACTCAACACCAATTGGGTCAGAAGAAGACAACAAAAGCGCCTGGTAACCGTAGGTGAAAACGCTTTATTAATGTTAGGTGCTGTCATATTTCAAAGCTAAATGACTTGTAAGTCTTACCTTTAACATAGTATTTTCACCTTCTGTTTACAGGGTATGCTTTTTTTCATTCTAGTCATTCTTATCTTTATTGCTCAAACATTGCAGCACAACCTGTGTTATAATACGCGGAGACATTTAAATATCGTGCTGTAACTTACAGTCATTAAGACTAACAATTGGTGCATCATCATTTTATTTTCTGAACTAAAAAGAAAAATGAAACTGTAATGCTTGGCATTATTGATTTATTACTTAATTAAATATTTTATGAGGAGCAGAAAAAATCTTGCGAAATCAGAGACAGTGAGATAGGTATGATTCTTCAGCATTAGCACTTTTACCCATGTTCATTGCAAGTGTTTATGAACGCATTCTCCTTCCGATGTAGCAAGAATAACCAGACTGTCCCACTGAACCAAATTTAAGTGGTTACTGGTTAAATTACAGTGTAGGCACTTTTTCTTTTATTTGCTTATTTCATTTATTTATTGTTTTTGGTTGTTTCAAATTACATCAAAGCCATAACTATTGTCCAGAGGAGAGAAAAAAAAAAACAAGATTACGGCACAGGTCAAGAGTAGAACAAAAGCAAGAGTTCTCGACAAAGATGAAAATAAGGGGGGAGGGACAAACAACCAAAATTAGGGACTCTTTTAAAACATTTCACTTCACTGAACAGGTTAAGCAGAACAGGACTGTAAAACAAGCAGTGCCGACATGTCAGACAATGAGTAGCAGTCCAACAACGAAGACGACAGCCGAAAAAAAGCTGCTGCCCTGTTAACGGAAAAGTGCCTATATATATATATATATATATATATATATATATATATATATATATATATATATATATATATATATATAGATTCACTTTATTAATTTCGAAATACTGAAATACCAAATTTCAGTATTTCGAAATCATAAAGTCGAACGTCCATAATCCCGAAAGCACACAATCGTGAAACACACAATCACGAACACATACACATCATACACCACACATACCTCGTCCAACCCACACTACAACAAACAAAACACACACAAACACAACCCCCCTTTGGGAAAAAACATGTATCCATGAATTACCATATAGGTGGCAGTACACTAAACTTATATATGCTAACTCCGAGATCTCACAAACAGACACAAAAAGGATACACACACCCACACATTTCACAGTCCCCCGCACACGCACAAACATCCCACATATACATACATCAACACATCCAACACTTACACACATTCAGACACACTCAAACTCCCACACAAAACCCTTACAAAACACTCACTTACCTTCAATTGCACCTACATCCATACACGACATGAACCACGATACACTCCCAACACCGCACGCCGCGTATCATAAGCCATAACCGTGAATTTGAGATATTTGAATTCGGGATTATGCACTTTCGTGATTTTTGAGTCTTCGACTTTATGATTTTGAAATACTGAAATTCAGTGTTTCAGTATTTCGAAATTATAAAGTGAACCCATGTAGTATATGTAGAGTATGTGTGTATAAGCATTCATGTATTCACAACTGTGGGCTGTATAAAATTCTTGTCACACTATTATTATGCCCGCATTGCTCCCACAAATTCTATTGATTTCTCTGTAATTCTGCCTCCTTTTTCTGGAGGTCTCACCTTCATTTCTTTTATCATCTTTAAAATATTCAAAAGTTTCATTACCATTGCTGTCGATCTTAATTTCCATTTTCTAGTGTGGGCTTTTTTTGGCCACCAGTAACATTAAATGTAGTAAGGCCCATAATTGAGTACAATGCCCCTTTTGGGATGTACCTTACCAGACACCTGCAGCAACTGGAAAGACCCCAAAAGTACCTCACCAAGAGGATCAAAGGGCTCAAACAGATGCCATATGCTGCCCGGTTAAAGAAACTCCAGCTCACCTCAGGTTTCTTGCCCACTGAGTGGTGCAGAGCTACAGTTACCCCAATCCACAAGGGGGGATCCACCTTGGATCCTGGAAACTACCATCCCATCAGTCTGACAAGCCTTATCTGCAAGGCCATGGAGCGTATTATCATGGAACTTATAAACAAAGACATTGGCAACCTTCAAACACTGGACCCCACTCAGTTTGGGTTTGTGAAGGGCCGATCTTGTCTCCTGAACCTGATTGACTTCTTTGAATCAGTCTCCAGAGCCATGGACAAGGGTAAGGTGGTCCACACAGCCTATCTAGACCTTGCCAAAGCCTTTGACACCATCCCCCACTCTGGAATCATAGATAAACTTACTAAGTTGGGCATTAATCCCTATGTCACCCAATGGGTTGCTAAATGGCTTACTGATAGAACCCACACTGTAAAAGTAGCCGACTCCAAATCCAGCTCCATACAAGTGACAAGTGGAGTACCTCAAGGTTCAGTCCTGGGGCCGCTCTTGTTTGGCATCTACTTCTCTGAAGTACAGGTCAACACTAAGGGACTTTGGCTAACAAAGTTTGCAGATGACTGCAAACTGGGAGCCATTATTGAATCCCCAAATGATGTGGATACTCTACAAAAGGGCCTTACAGAAACAGATGCTTGGTGCTAGAGCCATGGGCTCAAGCTCAATGCCAAGAAATGTATTGTTATCCCCTTTGGGAAAAAACATGTATCCATGAATTACCATATAGGTGGCAGTACACTAAACACAGAAAGTGTGATAAGAGACTTAGTGACACAGGTGGTCAGTGGTCTCACCTTCGATAACCACATCGCCACAACAGTCAGGAAATCCTTCTATGTGGCACACCTCATCACGAAGGGCTTTTCATCCAGAAAAAAGGTCATTGTCCCACTGTACTCATCCCTCATTAGACCCATTATAGAATACAACGCCCCATTTGGTATGTACCTCTCAAGACATCTGCAACAACTGGAAAGGCCTCAGAAATACCTCACTAAAAGAATCACAGGCCTAAAGCAAATGCCCTACGCTGACCGCCTTAAAAAACTCCAGCTATACTCTGTCGCATATCGTCTACTCAGAGGCGATCTCTGCTTAACATACAAGGCCATGTCAAACCCAGAGCTGTTGGACATGCTACACTTAATCCCTCAGAGCTACACGCTCCAGGGATCTAAACCTTGTCATCACAATAAACAAAACATGCTGGAGGGATAGGTTCCTGACCCAGAGACTCCCCAGACTCTGGAATAGATTGCCCATACATGTCAAGCTGAGTGCCTCTTTGGACCTCTTCAAGAGGAACCTTGACGATTGGATGGGAGAAAGGAAATTCACCCCAGGGATCACGTCAGTCGCCCTGCTAGACAGGGGTCCAGGAAAGTAAATAATGTGGGAAGAAATAGCCAGGGAATTGTTATGGCTAGGCTTGTATAGGCCCTAGGGCTGATAGCCTAGTACCAACCTATGAACTCAGTGGCATACCGCCTGTTCAGAGGCGATCTGTGCCTGACATATAAAGCCATGTCCAACCCGGAATTAATGGACATGCTGCACCTCAGAAAATCCAAATCCCATCGAGCTACGCGGTCGAGAGACTTGAACCTCAGCACTGAAATAAATAGGACATGCTGGAGGGACAGATTCATAACCCAGAGGCTCCCTTCACTCTGGAATAAAATCCCAGTCCAGGTTAGGCAGAGTCCCTTATTGACTCTCTTCAAGAGGAATCTTGATGAGTGGATGGGAGATCGTAGGTTTACCCCGGGTATCACTTGTGTGTCACTGTTAGACAGAGGCACAGTATACTAACCTCGAAAAAGGGCATAGCAAAATAAATTTAAAATGGGTGGCGAAAACCAAACACATTCTGGCTAGGCTTATAAATGCCCTAGGGTAGATAGCCTAGTATGAACCTATGAACCTCACTACTTCTAGGCAGCTCAGCTCCTATATCCCAGCTCAAAAGAATAATTTCCTTAGCTCCTGTTATTTGTTCCCCCAACACATCCACCATCACATTACATTCCCACAAAACATATTCCCATTTTCCTCTCTCTTCCCCATCACATTTCCAATATTTGCTGTCTGCCTGAGGAAAAATCATCTGAAGTCAGCTTGGTTTATGAAAATATCTGTGCGGATGCTTCCATGCATAAATCCTAAACCTTCTGGACTTTCTGCTTACTTGGGAATTTTGTAGATTTATTCCCATTGCTCCTCTATAATTTGCCTTTCTGTTCACTTTCCCCAATCTTTTCTATCCTCTAATGATTCATTCTTAGTTATCATGCAATAGTTTATTCACCCTACTAATTATCTCTTTTTTTAAGTCTCTTCTATTCAAGAAACAACTAAAAAACTTTACCAGACTTTGCCTAGCATTCTCCTATTCCTTTTTCTTTGCCTATACTTTATGTTTTCTTGATTGGGAAGTAATTACTAACCTACAGTCCAGACTCATACTTAGCATCATACCAGTCTGTTACCTTTACTTCCTGAATTATTTGTTCCCAAGATCTTGTCGTTTCTTTGCTGATTTCCTTTACTAAATTCCAGTCCAGTCTTTCCTATTTTCTATAACCCTTTTTCAGGCAACCCTGTTGGTAAAAATCTTCTTTCTTCATTTTTGCGCTTAGTTTTTATACTACTTTCTGTTACTTTATGAATATAATATTCTTTGTTTTTTGCTGTTTTTCTTAAGGGCTAGGATCTCTGTTTCTCAAACTACCTCCATTTCATCATCATCGTTTTCCACTTTGATGTACATTATGTATATGAGATTCAGTTGCATAGCTTTGAACTACCCTTCAAATCAGCTAGTCTTAAGCCACTGTGTTCTATGGGGAGAATCAACTTATCCCACTTAACTCATGCCTCCTCCCCTCCTAAATAAGTTCTTTTGATGTTTTATTAGTTGTCATTCACAACTTCTCCAAGTGGTAAAAATGCAGCCTGACCGAAATGCTTTATTCCATGCATGTGTCCCTCAGACAATCTATAGTATGATCCCGGTTTTTCTTATTGGGGGTAATATATAATTATTGACCATAGGATGTTTAAGAATAATCTATAACCAAATGGGATAGGTTATTTTGAGTGCAAAAAGGGAAACTGGCTAGGTTAAAAATGGTCCACAAGGCCAGATAGCCGGGTATTTACCCTTGAACCTGTGAACCTGTACATAAGACTTAATGGACCAAAAACATTTTTACTGCTCGTATCTTACTCTCTATACCTATGATCAAGTCCTTCCAGTTTGTTAGTTATAACATAATCCTTTTAAATCCAAACATGTATATACATCATCTTATCATTTATCCATAAGTATGGGTATTGCTGAACTAACTCGTGTGGCTGCATAGTTTACTACTGTAGTTTTTGTTTTATATTCATTTGTTTTCTCTCCTGAAAAGACTTATAGCTGTCTCAAAATGTTCTACAACACCTAAATGCCCTTTTCTAGATTTCTGAAGATAAATATTGCAAGATCCTTCTTGTCTCTGTCTGACAGGATCCCATTTCTGGGTTGCCTTATGTATACTTCTCTTCAAAAGGCATTTTTGACACACGACAAGTTGGATTTTTGTCTGAATTTTTCCCTGAGTTTTCAAATCAGTCTCCGATTTCTGCAAGAAAATTCCTCAAGATCCTAATGTTCATAGATTCTATGTTTCTTGTGATTCTTGACTATCAAATTCCAGTATTGGGCTTTGTAAAAAGGGAGGTGCATTTCTGGAAACAACAAATTCAACTGAACCCAGGTCTCCCCTTCTCTCCTCAGACCCCAAGCCAATCTATCACCACAGGTGTATTATATTTTGCTTGGAGAGCAGTTTCCTTGAGGTAAAAGTGTAAGGCCTGTGGAGTCCTTCATTCAGACAGACCAAAGCACATCAACTTAAAAGAGATATTGTCTGTTATCTATGCCTTGAAGTCTCTTCGTCAGCTGTGTTTCAAGTGATTACAGATTGTGGTCATGTGGTACATAAAGAAGCAGGAAGGTTCAAGGTTGTACCTCCTATGCAGGCTGGCAGTGGTAGCTTGGGAGTTAACTCTTCAGCATCCATTAATTCTCCAAGCATTTTACATTCTGTCAGAGCAAATCATAGTGGCAGACAAGCTGAGCAGGATTAAGGTAGACCTTCATGAATGGAAATTGAATTATGGGGTCTTCCAGGAACATCGAATTTCATAACATCTAACACTACAAATCACAAGAAAATAACATCCCCCTCAACATATAACGACACCAAACTACCAAACAAACTTTTTACTACGTTTCTGCAGGGGGGTAAGCCCCCTTGCACCCTCCATGTGGTGTGCTGCGCCCCACCCCACCCCCGTAAATTAAATATACCAACTCCAACATCGCACTACAGTGGGAAAAAGTTAATTTCCTAGCCCCACTGTATCAAGCCCCCCTGCAGAAACGTAGTAAAAAGTGTGTTTGGCAGTTTGGTGTCATTATATGTCGTTATATGTGGATGGGATGTTATTTTCATTTGATTTGTACTGTTAGATGTTACGAAATTCAATGTTATGGGTTTTAGATGTTCTGGTCTCAATGTTATGAAATTAGATGTTATGGGTTTTAGATGTTTTGAAGGGGACCCCCAGGGGCCCATCAAGGATTTTGTCCCACTGGTGCTCAGATACTGGTGTGAGTTACCAACCTCTAGCCATTTGTACTCCTTTTTTAGGTACATCTAGCTGCCATTTCAGTGTTCTTCTCAGGAATATGTCACTTTTTGATGTGTTTTTTTTTTTGTAAAACACTTTTGGAAGGAGGATTGCACCTGAGTTCACCATAATTACAGGTTACTGCTTTCTAAGATTTTAACTTTCTGTTGGAAATCTTATCCTTGTCTTCACTGGAACCTGTACATTAGCATACTAAGGTTAATTTCATGTAAAAATTTTCAGCTGGTTGCTACAAGATCTGCAAGAGATCTATCTGAGTTTCATAACTTTAATAGTGGAAAATCCTATCTGTCTTCCTTATGAATAGGAGATTATTTAGAACAAATCCCTCATTCATGCCCACAGAGTTTACTTGAATCAAGTCATCTATCTCCCAGTGTTCTATTCTAACTTTTACAACATGGGAGAAAGGATTCTACATACTCTGGATGTGCACGGACAGCTCATGTATTACCTTGTCAAATTTATGTCCTGTAGAAAGGCTAATCAACTGTTTATTCCTTTTGTTAGGACTGAACGGACAACCCATGTCAAAATGGACTATTGGTTGTTGTAGGCTATGGGCTTTTTGTTATGCAGTAGTTCCAGGCAGTATCAAGGCACACTCTTCTGGGGCCTTATCTTCTTTGATGGTATATAGGCAAGGGATGGACTCTATATGTTCTCTACAGACAATTATTTGGTTGTTTGTACATACCTTTATAAGGCATTTCTAACTGGATTCTTTTGCTAGATCAAGGCCTGAGTATGATAGGACCATTCTCCATGGGCATCTGCATTCATATCCTTTCTCTTCCCAGGTTGGATAGGCTTTGGTAGTTTACCTATATAGACTAAAGGCTACTGCATTAGTGGGAATAATGAAAATAATGCAGTTGTAAAAGTTGCACTTATCCTTAATAGTAGATGTTTCAATTCCTTGTTGCTGCAGTTGCTGCACCCACCCTCCTTCTCCCTCCTATTGTATATAATTTTAATGGGAGATGGTTGGTCATTTTTAGGATGAGTAACTTTTAGGCAAGAAAGTCATGAAAATTTCCGACTCTATGACTGCTGATTTTCCTCCTTAGAGCTGTCCAGTCAGCAGTCAGAATGGATGTCAGGGATGGAGCCAGAGCTTTTGGAAGCTCTCTGTTTTTTGTGTCTTGGGGCAAGACACAATCCGTATAGCCTAAAGGCTAGTGCAGCAGTAAGGAATTTGAACATTTGCTGTTATGGGTAATGCAACGTACACAACTGTACTTTTCAGTAGGACAGAGGTTCTCATATTGCTGAGGTCTGGGTCACATTCTTCCAAGGAGAGTTTGGATGACCCCCCCCCAAACCCTTCAAGGAAAAGACGATGTAGGAAGAAACACCTGGATTCCCCTTTGGCATTTCCCCTCCCTAGACATAGGTTCCCCTAAATCCTCTCTTGAAGACACAACATTTGGTGAGATCTTGGAGGTGATGAAGCAGAGGGGATTTTGGCCCATAGACCTCACCTACCTGGAGGGAGAAATTTTGGAGGAGGCCTGTAAATCCTCTCCTCCAGCATCCTAGGTAGTACTACCTCCCATTAAGCTTGTAGAAGGAGCTTGATGTGGCCGTAACTATCCCCCATAAGCCAGAGAGAGCACTGCAGGCCCCCAAAGATGCACTGGATATAAAAAGTGTACACACCCCTTTTAAAATACCAGGTTTTTGTGATATTAAAAAATGAGACCACAATAAATCATTTCAAAACTTTTCCCACCTTTAATGTGACCTATAACCTGTACAATTCAATTGAAAAACAAACAAATCTGTTAGGGGAAACAATATAAAAAATAAAAAATGTACAATAAGCTGGTTGCATAAGTGTGCACACCCTTAAACTAATACTTTGTTGAAGCACCTTTTGATTTTATTACAGCATTCAGTCTTCTTGGGTACACACCTGCTACCAATTAAACAGACTCTGATTAACCCCAAATAAAGTTCAGCTGTCCTAGTAGGATTTTCATCTATCCCAGGGTAGTACCACATTGACAATACGGCCCTAAGAGCTGACACCATCTTTCAGGATTTTAGAAATGTATGTACCCATTGACCTAACTTTCAACCAACATGTGTCCATTGTCAGGAAGTCCTTCTATATTACACAGCTTATAAACAAGGATTTTTGTCTAGATCTAAGGATGTCATTGTCAACCTTTACTCAGCCCTAATTAGGCCAGTCATTGAATATAATGCCCCCTTTGGCAAGTATCTGTCCAGAGGCATGCAACAACTGCAATGCTCACAGTGATACCTTATAAAAGGATACAAAGCCTAAACAACGTGTCTTACAAGGACTGACTCAAAGCCTGGTCACTATATTTGGTATCCTGCATACTGCTTAGAGGTGAACTATGTGTGGCTTACAAGGCATCCTCTGACCCAATACTGATGGATTTACTGCACATCAGCAAGTTCAATGGTTCAGAAATACCCGGTCTAGGGATCTAAACCTCTTCTGCAACATCAGCAGAATGGTTTGTAGGGACAGGTATATCTCGTAGACAATACTGCTGTTCTGGAGCAGACTCCTATCCACATTAAACAAAGTTCATCCCTGTCCATATTTAAGCATAATTTGAATCTGTGGTTGAGAAATCGAAAATTTACCTCAGGACTGCCCCCTGGACTATTGATGGACAGAGGCAATGCCTAACTGCTTTAGTCCATGCATGGGACTCCTTAAGTTATCTGTGGTATGAACTCAGTTATTCTGATTAAGGGTGATATATAATTATTGACCATGGGATGGGTAAGGCCAATCTCTAACTAAATGGATAGGTTAATTCGAACACAAAAAGGGAAATTAGCTAAGTTTAAAATATCCCACAAGGGCAGTTAGCCTACTGCTTAGCAATTAACCTAAGAGATTATGGTTGCTGCTACAGGGTCAACCTTAGATACATTTGCTAAGCATTATAGTTTGAATACCCTTTCTGGAGCACAAGCTTCCTTTAGAGCCACCGTTCTAAAAGGCTTATTGTCCTAGGCCCCCAAGGTCAGCAGGGATTTCTTTCTGATTTATCTGGTTTCTGGCCAGACACTGGAAAGACCAGCCTACATCCTTCTCCAAATCTTCACTTCTGAAGGGACTAGTAGGAAACCCTGAATACCTGCCTTCCTTCCTTGCTGGTTTCAGATTGTGTAGCATTCAAGATATGCAAGTTGGCTAATCATCATCACTCGATCTGAAGTCCTTCTCTTGGAAGCAAGGGTTTATGAAACAGGAGAGGAGCTCAAACTTGCAAGGAGTGTTATTGCCAAAAAAAAAAAAAAAGATGCCAAGGAAACCATTCCAAGTGTTTCAAGTGTCTGATAGAGACCAGATAAATCCAGTGATCAGATGTTGTAAATTTTCATTCATCCTCAATTAATGAACCTGATCCGATCTTTGGATCTGACTCTGCCATTACCATAGCTCGTGGCCTCTAACAAACTCTCAAGCTCCTTCCCTACCATAATGTACCACCCCTAACATCCCTCAGATCTCTTTTGCTACTGTAGTACCCAGACCTGGTCATCTTCAGCTCTCGAGCTTCATATGGGAGATAAACGTTTCTTTCATATCTTTTCCTTATCTCATTCTTGTTTAAACATTTTAATCTTATCTCCTTCCATTCCTTGTAGCTGTTTTTTTCCCTAAATACCTGTTTCCTTCCCTTTTTCTAAGTCTTCTTCCTTCTGTAATTTTTATTCCATTTTCCATATGACAAGGCTTTAACTTGCCTTTTTTTAAGCATCCACACTCTTACGCAGTACACCTAGTTATGAAGTTTCTACAGTACAGCTGCTTTTTCTGTGACATACTCAACCTCCACAGTCTACCACACAAAAATACATTCAAAATAAGTTCTTTTATGTATGCAGCGTTACTGGAGTTTCAGTCCCCCAAACACTAATTAAGACCCTTCAAAAGGTCAAAATTTTCATGTCTGAAGATATGGAAAGAACGACAGTGTTCAACAATAGTCCGAGTCTGGTTATGGTGGTGTCAGATCCTCTTCCGTTCATACCTATCAACTGTCCAGATGTTTTGGTTCATATTTTTATTTACTCTATTCCTCATCTGGCAAATCAGTCGGATGATCTGACAATTGAAGCACCATATGATGGTATACGTTTGAGCTTCAGACTTCATATCCTTCAGAAAATGTATTTTTAAACAGACCCTGTTACTCTATCTTCACAGAGGGGAATTAAGTCAGATCTCACATGTGTTCGGGTTCTTTACCAAAGACTCAGATGTTGTGGTCCCCTCTTCTGGTCCATCCTGGTGGATCCGAGCATTCATGGTCATCTAGTTCTGATCCACAGTCAGCTTTGTCTTCAGATCTGGACTTTTGTCTGACTGCTTAGACTCACATATTGTTGCAGAGTAAAATCAAAATAAAGTTACTCCCATCACTTCTTCATCAGATCCTAGGCCTAGGATCTGACAGGTAAGTCCCAGGCATTTCTCGGATCTGACGCTCTTCGGATCTGAGCTGTTCGCACAGTATAGCTTCTCTGGATCAGAAGCATCCCCCTGATGCAATGGCCTCAATGCTTATTGTTTTTCTTGTGGCATGGAGATCTGGTCAGCTCTACCCTGTCATGGCTTGCAGAGGTACTTACTCAGTATGGTTCTCTGGCTCAGAATCCCGTTTCTCCTGTGAGGCTTATTTTGTTCCTAAATTATGATCCCTGAAAGTGTCCATTCTGGTTACCTAGAATTCAGTCAAGCCTGCTTTGGAATCCAGTAGTTGAGCAGATCTTTGGGTTGTCCTTCCCCTTTCCTGTTGCTTTTCTTCCTTGGATCTGATGTGTTTGTATCCTTCTGGGATCTGAGTGTTTGAGATCCTGTGTTATCCTTATCTTTCTTGTTGCTTCTTGTCAGATCATGGACTTTGGCTCCGATAAACAGATATGTTTTTGGTTCAAGAGATATGAGCAGAAAGTTACCTCTCAATTGTCCAGTTTTTTTGCAGAATGTCCAGATATTTGCTATATATGTTTTGATTTGTCCTTCATAAAATTTGTATTTTCTTTGGCAAACCATTGAGGACTGACATCAGTAAATAATGACAGTCATTTGAGTTTAGACCTCGTATCCTTCAGAAAGTACATTTTAATTCAAAATCTTTTATCCTATAGAACAATATTTGAAATGTATCCCTATTTCTGCACCTTTGTCCAGATTACTAGTGTGAAGAGGTTGACACCTATGCTGCAAAGATTTCTTATTTGGTTACTTCAGATTCGGGGGTTTGGAGCTGCCTTTCGGATCCTGGTCCCCCTTAAATCAAGTGGACATGACTGTTGCCGGATCCGAGAGGTTTGGCTGTTGTCCTTTAGTTGGATCCTGGACCTATTAATTAGATGAACAGAGTCCTTGCTCCAGATGGGGTTACAAACATTTCATCCAGCCACCTTGGATCCATAATTTATGGCATCTTTCGAGTCCTGGGTCCTCCTTGGATCTTAGGGATTTGGATATTGCCGGATCCAAGTTGCCTTGTCGTTTATACTTGGGTCTTAGGATCTGACTGTTGCCTTGTCTTCTGTACTTGGACCTTAGGATCTGACAGGCAGGCAGGCAGACAGAAAAACAAAAAGAGAGAGAGAGAATTGGAAGGTTTTTGAATTTGACTGCTGCAGATCCGAACCCTTTGCAGTGTTCTTCGGATCTGATTTTTTTCCTTGTGTCTGGCAGCTTGAATCACGTTGTGATTTGTCCCTAGTCTTCTGGGTCTTGCTCAGATCCTGACTGTTTGGATCCAGTGAAATTGAATTACAGCGTAAGACATATTCT
Source organism: Protopterus annectens (assembly GCF_019279795.1). Lineage (NCBI taxonomy): Eukaryota > Metazoa > Chordata > Ceratodontiformes > Protopteridae > Protopterus > Protopterus annectens. The sequence goes on from NC_056744.1 coordinate 398,563,014, forward strand.
GAGACCCATCTCTCTCTCTCTCCCTTCTCACTCAACACCCTTGGAAGCATGTGCGTGGGGGATATGCACGCTGCACAGGACTGGGATCCAGATGGCAATCTTGCTGTCTACACTGGCGGGACAGAAAGTTATGCACCATGAGTGGTGGAAGCTACAAAAAAGGAGAGGTAGAACTAGAAGAGCACGTTTCCACTTTCTGTCCTTCAGGTGGAGAGTCTGGGATGGCAGGCAGATTTATAGGGTGTGTTTTATGCTTCAGCAAATTTTGCTCTAGTATCGCTAAATTGTCTGACACACTTGCAGGACTACAGGGTGGATCTGGTTGGGGAACTGTCCAAGTCTCTGTCTGGTGTTGATTCCACTGAGGCTCAACCTTCAATAGTCATTTCATCTGGCTACCCTTCAAGCTATATGAGCTTCGTCTGTAAGGCTTGTCTCACACACTCCAGAAGATGCCTCGAGGGCTGTGGTTTTAGATATCTCCACCAGGAGACATACCTGGATGCATGTGTATGTATGTGTTTCTTCGAGCCCTTCAGCTCTTCGTGTGAAGGATCTCTTTTAGGGGTCTTTCTGGTTATCTTCACAAAATAAGACATACTGATAATAAGACATAATGATGAGAGAGTTGATAACATCCTCCCTCTTAGTGAACGTGTGTGATTCAAGAAATCTTAAGTTATTTATTCTAGGACACCTATAGAGGTAATTTTCACAGAGACAGAGGGAAATGGTAATTGTAGACGATACCCTAGCTCACAAACAGGGGTCTAGAAATTTTCTCCCCAACAGACCTTTTCAGTGCTTTTGACAAGAGGCCCTATTGTCTAACTAAGACAATTTAGTGCCACTTATCCTTGTACATGACAGCCTGACTAAATATTAGAAAAGGCAGCTGAGTTCAGAGAATTATTACATTTTCTGTCTTTAGGGAAATTCTTAGATGTTCTACCAGGTCAAATAGGAGATGCAGCACTGAAACATGTAAAAACTGCTAGGAAAGGAATTCATCCTAAAGGTCCCACCAGACCATTTCTAATTGGGAACTTGGGCTCCTGGGAGTACACGGGACCCAAGAGTAATGTTGGACATCGGTATGTTTTGGACAAGTGAATTCATCACAGTGTTTTCCATATGTTCGTGATTCACTTAGTCATGTTCCTTTCGAACAAGGATTGTTGGGTGTAATCCATGGTTCTTCAGGATATGTGATGTCAAATACACATGGGAGGACTATTCAGTGGGGATATCTGCTTCCAGCTGGAAGCCAGTTTTCATCAATTTGGAGTGCTCCCCCTTGACCTATCCACAGCCCCAGGAGATTCACCAGAAATATGGCAGTTTTAACAGTTCACTTGAGAATAAAAGTTGTCCAAGTTCTTTCCATATCCAGACGATCTGTTACAAGCATTGAGGTCATTGTTAGTGGCAATGATTACAGTTTCTTTAGCAAGATTCCACAAAATAATTCTTCAGTGGATGTTAGCATCTCAATAGTCAATACTTTCTCAGCCTTTTTCAGAATAATAAAAATAACCCAGGTATACAAATAATTCCTTTCCTGGTGTAAGTGATTACAGTTATTTTTACTAGGTTGTCCTTTCATCTTTCTCGACCCAACACCATGGTGCTGATGAATGCTTCCCACGTTAAATGGGGAGATCATGTTTATGGGGAAACAATGCAACACACGTCCTAAAAGAAGTCAATTGGCACATCACTGTTTTGGTAATGAGACCAATGCCTTTAGCTTTACAAGCATTTCCAGACTCTCTGAAAAGTTGGTATGTCAGTAGTTCTGTACATCAACAAACTAGAGGAAACCCAGCTTACCCCCTGTGTCAAGAACCCTGTGTGAATGTATGATAATGGACAACATCCTCCATCCTTTTTCTAGTAGCCAATCATATTCCTGCAATAACAGGCAAAGTGAGCAGATTCTTTTTACTACCTTATGAGTGGTCTCTCTACAACAGTGTGATGGAAATTATTTTGTAGTGGGTAGGGCCTGCTTGGCTGTGATCCTTCTTGTATCCCACCTCAACAACAAGAGCAATAACTACTTGACGATGATCCCCCCTCACCAGGGGAATCACCAAGAGACTCTCTACTCCATGATTACAGCCCCTCAGTCTTCTGGATATTTTCATACAACTTCCCTAATTCCCAAATTCCTTTAGTAAAAAGCTTGGTAAAAGAACATGGTAATCCTCACTGGCTCCTACTGGCCTTGTCAAACTGTTTCCATTTTTGGTTGATGTGCAAGTCATGCTCAGTACACATTACACTTTACTGGCCTTCACCAATATATAGGCCACCATCCTTTGGACTTCATCCACAATAACTACCTTGGATTCTTAATCCAGATCTGGACCTTCTGTCTCACCCAGCAGGCGCGCTGTACCCGGATATCTCGAATTTCTAACTAACAATGTGGTGTCTCCAGTTCTCCCACTCTTTCTATACCTTTATCTTCTCATTAATCTTTCACTAGGAAACTCTAAAGAAATAAATAGAGAAGGCTTTTTTGGGGGTAGATCAGAATCAGATAGATCCTTTGTCAGTTCCAACTCATTCTGTTTATGGATTTTTGGCAAGCTTTTTTTTTATGAGGGTGCTAGTTCATCACTTCTGAAGTTCAACTCACAGCAATTGTTATTTTTTATTGGATTTCATATTCATCCCCATCACCCACAGAGTGAAAATTATTGTTTCGAAGGTATCCATTTGCTGAGAATTCCCCTGTACAGATCCCATTACACCATTGGATTTAAAATTGTTACTGCAAACCTTGATATATTTCCATTTTGAACCTGCATCCAGATGTAAGTTACCAAAAAAAAAAATTGTTGTCTTATATCCTTCCATATTTCGTTTTAAGAAGGAGAGGGTGGTCGCGTCAGGTACAAACCTTTTTTCCTGCCTAAGATAGTGCAAGAATTTATAAATAAGGGAGAATGCATGTTGTATTTACTACTTGTTCTTTGACAGGTTGCATTTCATTTATCTATAATAAAGTATATCTTTCCTTTTTCCAAAACCATTAAAGGTTCATTAAAACAGATCCGTGGCAACTTCACTATTTTTCTAGTTCAGAATCTTTGTGGACAATAGATATTGAACTTCACTAACAGTTATTCCTTCATAGTCTTCCTGTCAAGCTGCAAACAAGTTCTAAGGGATGTTAGCGGTGGGGCATTATGGTAGGAAAGAAGCTTGAGAGTTTGTTAGAGGCCACCATCTAGTGTAATGGATGAGTCGTATCCGAGGATCGAATTTGGACCCATATAGTTGAGGATGAATAAAAATAGACAACACAGATGGAACATTATGGTAAGTACATAACTTATTTTTTTAGTAAGTACATAACTTATATTATTAGGTGCAATGTAAATACATGCCAGCATAATCCTCCTCTCCTGCCAGTAACTCCTTGCTACCATGAATCTGCCATTATTGTTCTTTTTCCCTCTTATAACACTATTGAGGCCCTTCTAGCAATCAGCATTATTACTCTCTTTTTCCTTTGTGCCTCATATTCTGCTGAATATCCAGGTTGAAATCTTTTCTTTTCGAATCCATATGCTCATTTCTGTCCAAATGCATCTACTGTAACATTGCTATTTGCATCGTACATTTTTTAATATAATTCACTATGCTAAGTTTTTTGTCTGTACCTTTAAGGCCATTTACATTCCATGCCAGTATTGACAAAACAGACCTTCAGATAACTAAAAAGTTATTATTCCCCACATATTATACACAACAATGATTTTGAATGTATGTTTTCATCTTGTGGCTTGCATGCACAGACTAATAACTGGTAGGCTGAGCGTGCATGTAATTGCTTCTTCTCATTTCTATTTTATTCCTTGTCACATTTTTTTTGGATTTTTTGTTCCAATAAAAATAGTTAAAAATAAAAACTCTCATCCCTGTTTAACTCACAGGAAACACACACAGCAGTATATACACTTTCCAGAAAGGAAGTTTACCACATCCAAATATAAGCAGTTGTCCCAAATTGATGGCTGCACCCATCAATATTACTTATTCAAAAGTTAGGTTTAACTATGCAAATATGTGTGCTAGAGCCTGTGTTCCTACTTACTCACATTGTTGTCTGTAATTATCTTATCTGTATTCCTCTCCCAGATAAAAGAACTTGCATGTTATCATTAAATATTAACGCTTAGCCTTAAGAAAAAGTACAGGGGCTACGCTTTAATAAATAAACTAAATTGTGCAGTGTTCTATCTAATGCATTAAAATACTAAGGCTGTTAGTGTGTGGCAACTACTTATACAACTATTCACGTCCCACAGTTTCAAATAGTATTTCTTACTTTACTTTTTTATTTTCACTGAACTGCTTGCCAATATCCCTTTAAAGGTTAATTACATTACACATTGCAGATTTCACTGATAGCACACTGTTCAGATGACTCACAATTGCTTGTTTTCAGTCAAATGCAGGTGCTAATGAAAAAAAAAAACAGATACTTGCTTTATAAACCCAAACAAGAATTACTGTTTTTCATATTTATTATCATCTTCTGTTGTTCATTAAGTCTTTTGCTTTAAAACCTTGTCAGTAACTTAAACTAAAAACATTAAATCTAAACATCCACCTGTATAAAATAGGGGAAATTATCTTTTAATTTGATAAGTAATATGATCAGTAAACATGTAAATTTCTTCTACCAGCAAAAGATCATAACATTATATTACCCTTAGCGTTCTTCTTTCCAGCCTTTCTTATTTTGTTATAGTGCAAAGTCTGGATACATTACAAGTAAGAAAGAGAACTTACTTACTCTGGTATCACTAGCACATACAAAAGTCCCTAGTAAGCCTTCCCCTTCTCACATTTAAAATACCACTGACTGTTTACTCTACAAAGCTACATTGCAAAATGACATGCAGTTTACATCTGAAAAATTTACAGTCATTTCTTCACTCCATTCAGAGTCTCTCTAAACATTTATGACATAAAATAGGGTTTATGCTGTACAGCTCTCCCCCCAGTTTAACACAGTCAGCAATATTCCTGACTTTTTCATCCAGTTAATCTTGCAGAACCATATTTAACATATCCAAGCTACATCTTATAGGTTAATGCTTTACAGGTCTGGCACTTATTCATTAATTTCACTTTGCTGCTGGTCTTCTTATTCATCATCTTGCTCTTCCTCCACTGGTTTCTAGTTCAAGTCTGAGGTACTCATGATTCTTTAGTCAGGTTCTGGGCTTTTTTCTGTCACTCAATCATTTTCCATTCAGTTTTGTCAGGAGTAGCTATTTATGTTGGTGTGCTTGAATCTTTACTAATGTATGATTCCACTGTTTATGATGGAAAGATTTGGAGCATACAAATGATATGCCATCTCAAATCTTGCTATGGAACCCCAGTTCAGTTGCTTATTTGTACTTCCATAAAATAAATGCAGTCTTCTCCCAATTTCTGTGCCTTAACAAATAATCACAGGTTTTCTCTGTGTGAATTCTTTTTAACTCTCTAATTTTTGAAACTGTTCTTGAGAAACTTCATGTTTGTCCAGCCTTTCCCTCATTTCAGTCTCTGATTTTTGCAGATTTATCAGGTCATCTGAATGACTATTGTGAGCCTATTGTATTGGCAAGGGCTCCTTGCAGGATTTCTTTCTGTTTGGTCCGAAAGAAGGTAGAACTGTAGAACTGATAAGCTGTTCCATGGCTCTACTGGGAATGAAATGTGATCTCCAGTTAGAGCAGCTGGTATGACTTGCTAAACAGGTAAGTTGTCAAAGGAAGTGTGCATAAACACTACATACTTACACTTTCCAAAGACACTAGCCCCAGTAATAATATATTACCAATAAATAAATAAGTACTGTTTTCCTCACAAAAAGTGAATCAGTTAAACACAACCACTTAAATCTAAATATAGAAGGTAAACTGTGTAGTACTCTCATAAAAATAGTAAATACACAAAAACAGCAAATGTCATTAAAGAAACAAGGCACATTATACACAAATAATAATAAAAAAATATTTTAAAAGGGTAGAAAATACTCCTCAAAATGGGCTGATCTGTTCAGTAATGGAACAATAGAGTTGGCCATTGATCCTCTGAAGCCCAGGAGGAGCACGTAAAGACGTGGAGGACGGCAAGAAAATCCTGAGGATTTTAGTGTCAAGATTTCTGGTTTCTCTCTTGGAACCTCATGCCACCAATAACCTGTGTGCATGTGTGGAAGGTGCCATAGGCTTGGGAAGATTGCCCAGCTATTATATCCCTGTCAGGATATGACTCCTATAGCTCAGGCTACTGCAGCATTAATTTAATTGAACATATGCTGTTATGTTAAGTGTAGGTGAGTGCACTTACACAACTGCATTTTCTCTGCTGTAGCTGGTTTCCCAGAGAACTAAATATACAACTGTAAAACTACAGGAGATTGTTTGTGAATATAAAGCAAAACATTCATAGGCCTTCTTTTAATTTAATTACCTGATTAGTTAATGTATTTATTTGTTTATTTTTGGAAAATACAAGTAGAGTAAGGAAAACTGCATAAAGCATACTTCTGATATGTAATTCTCAAGGAAGAACTGTGGCTTTACTAAAAAAAATGAAAGTATTGCTCTTAAGTGTATATTATCAGAGACCTACTGTATACAATTCTTATAAGGATGTTAAATCAAAACATACCAAATGTCAGGCAACAAAGTATCGTATTGCATACTAATCACTGTTTTTGTCAAGGGTAATCATATCCAAGGCAATATTTATTCCCTAATTGCCTGAATAACATATGGAAATGCTGATGGAGAATAATTACATACAATCAGTCCACAGATTGTTTTAGCACTTGGGTTGGTGACCTAATAAAATGGAAGTCTGATTTGATAAAGGATAATTGTTCTAAAAGAAAACAAAAACTTAAGTTATGTGAAAAATACGTTAATGTAATCATATGTTCATAGGTAGGTACTAGGCTATCTGCCTGAGGGCATTTATAAGCCTAGCCAGAGTGTGTCGGCTTTCGCCACCCCATTGATTAATTAACTGAGCTTCTGTCAAGCAGAGCCAATGAAGTGATCCTAGGGGTGTATTTTCTGTTATCCATCCACTCGTCAAGGTTTCTCTTGAAGAGTGTTAGTGAGGGGCTCTACCTAATGTAGTTAGGAATTTTGTTCCAAAGCATAGGGAGTCTGTGAAAGGAATCTATCCCTCCAGCATGTTCTATTTATTGTTGTGGTGAGGTTTAGCTCACTAGAGTGCGTGGCTCGCAGTGACTTGGATTTCTTTAGGTGGAGCATGTCCATCAATTCTGAGTTGGATATGGCTTTATAAGTCAGGCAGAGATCACCTCTAAGTAAGCGATATGCCACTGAGTACAGCCGGCGTTTTTTCAGTCGGTCTGCATAGGACATATGTGTGAGGCCAGTAATCCTCTTGGTCAACATGTATTTCATTCTTGTGAAATGTTTAGCTGGTTTTGCACATTTTTGTAGTGGTCACTTGTTTATTTTTCATACACACACACACAGACACACACACACACACACACACACACACACACACACACACACACACACACACACACACACACACACACACACACACACGTGTGTTTTGTGCTTATATGCTGTGTCATTTTCTGCTCTTACAGCATTGTGATTTGTAACTTTTTTTTTTCATATGTTTATTCAGGGAGGGTATGCTGTTAGAAGATGTTTCTATTTCTATTTATGTATTAAGAGTGCTGGGCAGTGTTGTGGTTAGCTTACTGTCAAACAAAGCAAAGTGACACAGTCATTGTTCTTACATTTTCACCTTAGTGGTTTAAACTCTATGTTGTATAGCCTTCATAGTTTTTGTTGTACATTCTTATGACACATGGAATAGTTCCTGTTGGAGGAAGAGTTCTGTCTTGATTTATGTCAGTTCTGCTAACCTAATTTCAAGAACATATATAGGTCACCTAGCAGGTCAGTGGTGTACACAGGACAGGTAGTGCAATTGGTGGTCATCAGGTTAAAGTTCATAACAAGTGATCATGCACACAATGCATGCATTGTACTGAACTGTGATGCAAATGACCTTCTTTTTTACAAAAAAATGGAGGACAAAATTCTGATTGGCTCATTACACAGCTTTCATCTGCATCGCTGATATACATAACCTATCCAGTAGTGTTGGCACAACAGGATTACGTATAGCAGGATTGCATATGAGAGCATCTGTAATGTATGTGGAAGACAAGATCCTTCTTGGTAGTTTAAAGGCAACAGCTGCGTCTTGACTGCAAATAAATAGCTGATAAGTCAATCTGACCTAGCCAGTCTTTCTATTTGTATGCATTTTGGAAAAGCTGTCAGTCCTAAGTGACTAGAACTGCTGCTGTCTGTCTGTCCCATGCATAATTTGAATCACTGCCTTCTTGAGACTGAGTAGCAAAAGTGGATTGTTTTTTCACTGAATCTGCCTCTTGGTAAAGGTCTGTTTGAGTTCTTTGAAATGGATGGAATTACACGTTTTTTCGATATGATTGCTAGCAGCTTCTGAATGAAGAAAACCCCACAGAAGCGGTACTGCCCCAGAAACAGCCTACAATGAGAGTAGAAGAGGAGCCCAGCTTAGAAGAAGTAAGAGCAGCACTAAGGAAAATGAAGTCAGGGAAAGCAGCAGGCTCAGATGAGGTCACAGCAGATATGATAAAGATGCTGGGTGAGCTCGGGGAGAAATGGCTCCTGAGGGTACTAATTGCAGTGTGGAGAGAAAGGCGTATTCCAGATGACTGGAGAATAAGCATACTCGTGCCAGTGTACAAGAACAAAGGGGACATCCACAACTGTGGGCAGTACAGAGGCATCAGACTCCTACCACATTGCATGAAAGTTCTGGAGAGGGTGATTGATAAACGGATACGCAGAATAGTAGAATGTAAGATGGGAGATGAACAGTTCGGATTCAGATCAGGATGCAGCACAATTGACCCGATGTTTGCATTGAGACAGATACTTGAGAAGAAACTAGAGAAGAGGAGAGAGTCAAACTGGGCTTTCCTAGACTTGGAGAAAGCATATGACAAGATCCCAAGAAAGCTGATCTGGGCAGTACTGCGGTGGTTTGAAGTCCCAGAAACATTGGTAGAATTAGTACAGGCTATGTACAAGGACCCAGTGACTCAAGTACGAACAGTGTTTGGCCTCACTGAGGGGTTACCAGTGGGAGTGGGTGTACACCAGGGTTCAGCTCTGAGCCCAGTGCTGTTCATACTGGTAATGGACTACATCAGCAAACAGGTTGGAGGGGTCAGAGCAACAAAGCTGCTGTATGCAGACGATGTGGCAGTACAGGCAGACTCTGATCTAGAACTTCAGCAAAGGATAGGAGAATGGAATGCAAAGCTGAAGGCACATGGGATGAAACTAAGCACAGATAAGACAGTGGTAATGGCAGCAGATTGGGGAAATCAGAAGAAGCTGAGAATAGAGATAGATGGGAAGATAGTGGAACAGGTAAATAGCTTCAAGTATCTGGGAGGGGAGGTTGAGGAGAAGGGTAGTCTGAATGAAGAGGTCAAAGCTAGAATCAGAGGGGCTGTAGTCAACTGGCATAGAGTATCAGGTGTAGTATATGACAGAAGAATGCCAAAGAAGCTGAAAAGTAAGGTGTACAAGACAGTGGTGCGACCAGTACTACTGTATGGTACAGAAACCTGGGCAGTAAAGGCAGAACAGTTGAAGAAGCTAGAGGTGATGGAAATGAAGTGCCTGAGAAAGGTGGTAGGATGCACACTGCTGGACAGGCGAAGAAATGAGGACATAAGAGCAGAAGCCAAAGTAGCTCCAATTGCAGAAAAGATCAAAGAAAACAGATTACGATGGTATGGGCACATGTGTAGAAAAGCAGAAGACAATCTGGTGAGGGAGATTTGGGACAGACAGGAAGAAGGTAAGAGGAAGCGAGGGCGTCCAGCAAAGAGGTGGATGGATTGTGTGAAAGAAGATCTTCGACAGTCAGGCATGAGTGTTGCTGAATCAAGAGAGTTGGCGACAGTTAATACAATACCCCGATCCCATATAAATGGGAAAAAGGGGATAATGATGATGATGCTGTGGACTGATGGACTATAAAACTGATGAACAGTTATATGCCAGTGTGATTTTTTTTTAACTGGTGCCGCCAAAAAAATATTTAGAAGCATTGGTTAATTTTGACTTGGACTGTACATACAAACACACACACACATGTCTGTGTGTGTGTCTCTGTGTGTGTGTGTGTGTGTGTGTGTGTGTGTGTGTGTGTGTGTGTATATATATATATATATATACACACACACACATATGTAACATATATAATATATATGTATATCTATATATATATATATATATATATATATATATATATATATAGATATATATATATATATATATATATATATATATATATAAATATGTATGTATATATATATATATATATATATATATATGTATGTACATATACATGTATACACACGTCTGTATATGGATTCACTTTATATCCTCGAAATACTGAAATGTCAAAATTCAGTATTTCGATGCTATAAAGTCGAAAATTTAAAACCACGAAAACTCAGAACCGCAAAATTCAAAATCTCGCACACTGGAGATTATGAATTTTGCGCTTCTACTCAACACACACACACCTCCCTCCCCACACACAAACACAAGCTCTCTACTACATAAAAGCAGGGGGGCAAGCCCCCCCCTACTTAAATATTCTCACTCCGAGGTCGCAGTACATATAAACACATACAAAACACCACCACACAATCTACATTCTCCTCGCACACACACATCACAGCAACAAAACACACTGACACATACCACAGGCCCTACCCAAAACCCTTAACACACACACTTACCTGAATCCATAACCGCAGCGAAACCTCAGAAGCGCGAAATTCAAAACCTCTGGTATTTGAGGTTTTGAATTTTGCGCTTGTGAGATTTCGCTCTTCTCAGGATTCCACTTTATGGGCTCAAAATACCGAATTTCGATATTTCAGTATTTCGAGCTTCTAAAGTGAATCCGTATATATATATATATATATATATATATATATATATATATATATATATATATATACATATATATATATATATATATATATATATATATATATATATATATATATATATATATATATATATATACGTATATATATATATATATATATATATATATACATACGTATATATATATATATATATATATATATATATATATATATATATATGTATATATATGTGTGTGTGTGTGTATAGCTATAAAGGAAGCATAGCAAATTGTTGACATGCTGAGATTTTTGGCATGTAGATCATCAACCTCAAATGGTTGAGCCACAAAACACTTATCCACAAGGGAGTGAAAATAAAACATGAAAACAGTGTTTAGAAGAGGGCAAGCCACCATGCACCCACCATATGGGGGACTGCATCCCCATACACCCACTGCCAATTATATATACCAACTCAGATACTGCATTACAATGAGAAGGGAATACTCCCTAATCACCAGTGTACTGCAGTCTCAATGTGAGAAAGTTGGTAAGGTTTGACATACTGATATTCTGTCAACTACATTGGCTTTCTCACTGTTTGACAAAGGGACTAATTTCATGGAAAGTTATGTACCCAAATATACTATAATCGGTGCTGCATAACATTGCAGCACTGATTATCAACAAAATTGCTGGCAATTCAACATGCATGCTCCAAAACACAGACTTGTAGCGTACAAATCATAAAAAAATGTTTCTGGTAGGGGGGCAAATCCCCTGACAAGTTTCACACCCTCCTCTATTTAAGTATACCAAGTCCGAGGTCACACAGTAGAGGGGGAAAGACATTTTCCCATATCTATTGCAGTGTTCTCGCAGCAGCACCTTTGATCAGCTGATCTATCAAATGAAATGGAGTTGACAGAACAGCTGGCAAAGAAATGC